>NC_041396.2:307884201-308076980 GCF_900747795.2 Erpetoichthys calabaricus
TCACAGCTGGACACTTAGGGGAAAACATTCACGCAGTATCAACATATTACTTGTTACACACCTCATGTTTTTCAAAATAAAAAATTATATTTTTACTTTTATAATTTTTTAAATAAATGGATCATTAATACACGGTGGCACAGCGGTCGCGCTGCTACCTCGCAGTTAGGAGACCTGGGTTTGCTTCCCGGGTCCAACCTGCGTGGAGTTTGCATGTTCTCCCCGTGTCTGCATGGGTTTCCTCCCACAGTCCAAAGACATGCAGGTTAGGTGGATTGGCGATTCTAAACTGTCCCTAGTGTGTGCTTGGTGTGTGGGCGTGTGTGTGTGCCCTGCGGTGGGCTGGTGCCCTGCCCGGGGTTTGATTCCTGCCTTGCACCCTGTATTGGCTGGGATTGGCACCAGCAGACCCCATGACCCTGTGGTGAGTATATAGCAGGTTGGATAATGGATGGATCAATAATAAGGAGTCATAATATCTTCAGAACTCAAGTCAATCAGCTTTATTGTCATACCATCCTTACACCACACTGCAAACAACAAGTAAAGCACATTTCAACCATCTCACTATACTTAATTATTATTAACATAAATGTTCTTTTAGCATATGGAATCTTATATAAACTAACAAAACTCACTGGCCTTAAAGGTCATATCTATATTAAGAATATTTTTTTTAGATCTGACCAAATCCCTAACTCGTGATCTATTCCAGGTGTGTAATATCGAAAGTGGCCACTAGTGGGAGCAGCTTACTAACAGAAGAATCAGCTGATCTCACAGCCCTGAAAGCCATGTGACTGACTATGTGATCACTTCAGCCTTTTGGGTTCTCATTAAAGCGATAAATGAACTGATGTTTGCTAGTAGTAACATTTAAATATATCTGTTCAAGTGTTTTATAACACTTAAATTGTTATGTTTTTAATATATTTTGACTTTTTTTTTACAATCCACCTTTACTTCTGAGATTTAGCACATGTGTAATACGGAGTGTATCCACTAGACGGCGCCACTGTACTGCAGTAGAAGCCCTCAGTCTCTCCTGTTAAGTTGCTGCCCGTCTGCCTGACTGGTTGTTTCTCCATTTCTGGTTTCATGTTTGTGTTCTCCTGATTTCATTGAATGCTTTCTGCTTTGAGGTTTTAGATTTCTGTTTAGTGCCTCAGTGTGACTGGAACAGCCAAATCAGAATTTTTCTTTCTTTTTACTTTTCTTTCATTTCATTCATTCTGGTGTATTTTTGAAAAGGTTTGTCGTTTCTTATAGTATAAAATTAATTTATTTAATAAGCTCCTGTATAAAGCTAGATCCCCCCCATATAGGTAGATAGATAGATAGATCTATCAAAGAGGCACTAGTTTGGCGACTGACCAATCAGTGACCTCTTCTGTCCATCCCTTCTTTCTTATCCGCAGTTCTGTTTCAGTTTCGTGGAGGGAGAAGGCAGGGCTCAACCCCGGATGGGGTGTCAGACCACTGCAAGGCCCACAGACACTCGTACCCACGCCAAGTGTGTGTCAACTGACCAAGAATTTGTTTATTTAAGGATGTCGGTGTTTCCAGGGTACCAGTAGAGACAAATCTGGGGACAAGGAGAAGGAGGTGCACAGTTTAATATTTTAATAATGGCATTAAGTGACACAGTAAGACACCAAACTATCAGTATGGCCGTCACCTGACTGACCGGTGAGTCTTCCTATTCAGACATTCATATGGAATTCATTCAGAAATGATGGACCCCCTGAGAGGGACATAAAATGTCTAGTGAGAGGGCCACAATCCAGTCACATTTGTCACTCTGTGCTCCTACATATACACAGTCACTACTCAAGAGCGCTTGATACTTAGTCTATATAGTGCCTTTCAGTAGTGCTGCTCCAGCAGGACCACATGCCTGTCCTGCTAAAAGGTGACATTCAATGACACTCAAGATGTCACAGCAATTGTTCGGGTGTCACCCTGAAGGACATGTGGCTGTCAGTCAACAGTGACCAGTACTGGTCAGAGTGGTATTTGTAGGTCTGTGGTCTCGCCAACCCCACACTATAACACACACACACACACACCTGATTGGCTACTCAAACCCAATAATAATAAGAGACCATGATGGCCACACTCACCCTGCATTCTCATCCCCAAATTCAGTCACAGAGGTGCTGCACCACCCCATTCCATCCTGTAAAATTTATTTTGACTTCAAATTACAAACACAAAGAGGACCTGCGCTTGTGGGGACATCAAGTGACCGGTGGAAGGTCCTGGTCAGTGGTCACATGGTGTCAGATGGCAGATTGTTACACTGGAGTGATACTTAAGGGAAAACCCTGGATAGAGGGGCTCAGTGAAGGTGGTGCTGAACCTTTGCAGGAGGGTCATTGTGTGTGAGACGCTATAAAATGACAGAGAGCCAGCAGGCCAGTCCAGATACACGCCTATTCTGGAGCTGCGGGGTGCGCTGATTTCCATCTTCCTGTCAGTGTGATACTCAGAGTAATGACCCTGAGAATACTGGTAACACCAGGACTTGTCATTGTATCCAAGCTTGCACTCGAAGTCCCACCCTTTCCTTCTCAGTCCTTTATATGCGACTCCAATGTCTACCCAGCATTCATTGCACTCCACCTCCCAGTAACAACGAGTCCCAGTCAGACCTTCTCTGCACAGAACTTGGAGACTCCAGTCAAATCTGTCAGGATGATCAGGATAGTCAGTTACTGTCCAATCATCATGTGTCACCTTCTTGTTCCCTTCAGACAGACGGAGATCTCTGTGTGCTGTGTTGATGTCCAGTGTGAGTGGACAGAAGTCTGAGAGGGGAGAAAAGAAAACGAGTGAGGAAATCTGAGTGTGTCACATGACTGGGGGTGGGGCCCAACACAGACGATTAACAAGAACCAATCAGGAGCTGCGCTGACTTGAGTGCCATCAACAGTAAAGAGCTCCTCTGATTGGATAGAACACGTGGGCATTTAAAATTCAATTCTGGAATTATGATAAACACCACCGAGGTCACCACCGAGGTCAGAGTTCTAATGGACTGTCCACAGTGACCGCTGGCTTTGTTAAATGACACTTTTTATTGTCACAGTCCACCACTTTAATTTAAAATCAATCCTGTCACACTTCATCACTAAATTGATTTTCCCTTTCCTCCCAATGACTCCACTGATCTTCGTTCTTCTCCTTCCATTCCCAGTGTCCTACTAAACATTAAGAGGTCAGCCTGCATGTGAGGGCTACACAGAATATGAAAATCAAAATAAGAATAAACTGCCTGAGATTGAAATGTTTCTACTGAATTGTCATAAAACTCCTGACTGTCAACTCAGTGATTTACTGGCCAGCAAACAAGACGGCCATTGAGTGCTGAGAAATGATTATCATCATTAAAATTATAATAAAAGAGAATGAGCCAATAAGAGACACACACAGAAAGGAGAGAATGGAAAACAGGAAAGTAAAGAAGCCGTTTGTGTGCGACTGGCGTAGTTGGCAAGATTTCATTTGAAGGTGATGTGTCTGAACTTCCTGGGAGTTCACTCGACACTTGAAGACATTCACACCACACAGACTGCTTTGGTGCTTCTCTGTCCTGATGGTCTCTAACCCATAATGCCCCAGTCTCAGGTCCCCGGCACTCACTCAATCCTATCAGTCACTTTCTGCTGGTCACACTTTGATGTCAGAAGCTTGTCCTGAGACATTAAAAGAGAAATGATTTCTGTCCTTGGGATCGATTCAGTCAAAGCACAAACTCACACTCACATTGTAAAAACTCGTCTCTGCTCCGAGGTTCAGGAGGCTGTAGGGTGAAAACTGAAGCTTCACGACCTGAAAGTAAAAAGAAAGAGAAGAATGGAAACTGTGAAGATGTCTTCGTGTAATGTCAGGTCAATTCTTAGTGCAGTTCATATAAAACACAAAAGGACAAATAAAGTTTCTTTGTAATTGTAATAAAAGAAGTGATGTGTTTGAAAAGACGTGAATACAAATAAGCACAATCGACCAACAGAAAAACAGCTGCTATGACATCTGAAAATGGCCAATCACGAAAAGATAAAGAAATAAATGTTTGTAAAAGCAAGTGTGACCTCACTCAGCTAGTCAGTGTCAAAGGCGCTATAAAACATATCAAACATCTTTAAGAGCAAAGGCTGACACCACAGACACGTTAAAGAGCAGGCCTTCTTCATGTGCCTCATCTCTCAGATTCCTCCGTTTGTCCTTCTATTTGACTTTAACAGCGGACACAACATAACCAGATGATGTACCTGATGGAGTCCATGTCACGATGTCCCACTGGCTGATCTTCTCCAGACTCTTCTTCACACAGGACAGCTTCTTTTTCAGGACCTCAGATGAGAAGTTCTCAGTGACAGTGAAGCTGAGTGAGTCTCCCTCCGCAGGAAGGACACCGTGAGACTGGAAAGTCTGGAAACATGGAGAAATCAAAGAAATGTTTGTTAGAAGAAGCTCTTCTGATTTAAGGGATCTGTGTGGTGGACAGCCAGCCTGGTTAAATGGGCGATGATGTCTCGTTAATGTATTGCTTATTTATGAGAGTGAACTTCAGTGTAGTTTCACATAACTTATTATCGTCCTTGACTTTCAATAATCCTGTAATGGCTGAGTGGCGAGTCATCAGACTGTAAATGAGGGCACTGAGGGCGCAGCGGGCAGACGGGTACAGAATTGACTAAGCACCACAAGACATTATGGTGTGAGGAGCTTAAGTCGAATTGGGGCTCATTCACACTTCAGTGATTGTTTAGCAAGCTTTTTAATGGCTTTCTGCACGCGCTGGCCAAGCATTTTGTTGGGGTTTTTGGGGGCTTTTCAGGTGTTTCTCCAATGTGTTTCAGGTATTTGTCCAGGGTCTTTAGAGCGTATTTTGCAGATATGATTGACATCATTTACTGTACATTTTGTAGGCTGTGTTTCAAGAATGTCTTCTATAGCTTTAGTACTTTTAATCCTGGTGATCACAGCCCTGCAGAGCAGAGTCCTCAGCGTTGTGATTGCACATATTGACTTCACCCTGTTCTGCTGCTAAAGATGTCAATCAGGACGATTCTGACTCTCTATGAAGCATGCAGCATCCTGAGAAATTCCACAATTACATGAGAGTTTCAATGAAGCGCTTAAGTACATGATGTGTGACCAAGGTTGATATGTCGGCACAGTGGCCAGTGTTCAGCCAGGGGATGGAATAATGGCGTGGATATTATGTACTGCACAAAGGACTTGACACATTTTCTTAATTGAAAAGTATTACTGACACATTCCCAGCATTAAAACAGGTAATAATACACCGTTAAACACACTCATTAATATCGATTAATACTCAACAACACGAGCAGAGATCCTGCAAACCCCTCACAGATGAAATGGCCGTTCTGCGCTACCACTCTGCCTGTATGTGAACACATCCATACTTCTAGCTTTACACTTAGTTTGAATCTGTTTAAAGTTCTACTTTTGCCGAGTTCTTCTCACTTGATCTCGAGGTACGTGTGAACTTGAGCTCTCTGTCAATCGGTGCCACGTGTTTTACTTTTAATGAGTTGCTTCACTCCTGGCTCGTCCAGGTAGAGGCAGTGACTCCATGCACAAACACTTCCAAAACTCGCCTCTGTTTCCTTTTATGAGCGGCACCATTGCTTTCAATGTTTGGCTGAAAACAATAGAAAACTGCTGCATGCCGGAGTTCTGTTATTGAGAACAATGGCAGGTAACTTTTCTAGCACCTTAGGAGTGTTCAGGTGAAATGCTGCAATGACAGAAAACACGTAACTGTGAATGTAAAGTTAGAATTGGGGATTGGGGTCAGTGCTGGAGCTGCTGCTTTGATAGATGTGTGGTGACGTTAATTAAATTAAAAGTAAAGACTTACCAAGGTACAAAGAAATGCATTCAATTTAATTATACAACGGTGCGTCTGCAGCTAGAAGGTGATGAGAGAGACTTGGGCGTCCTTTTAAACTGATCGCCATCTTTAACCAGACAAAGTGGACAAGGCTACTAAGAAGGTTGGTGACATGTTGTCCATGATGTATGCACTACAGTATATGCACTACACGGCCAAAAGAATGTGGGCTCCCTCCCACACATCACACCCATATGTGTTTGCTGAAGATCTCATTTCAAACCCTTGGACATTAACATGGAGTTGCCAGCCCATCTTTGCTGTCTTAACATCCACTGGATTTTGCAACATGTCTGCTGCGGTTTGCTTCGACTCACTCACAACTGCATTACGGAGGTCGGCCCTGATGCTGGCTGATAATGTGGGGATCACATTCACCATTCCTGTCAATCCCAAAAGTGTGCAGTAGATTTGAGGTCAGGGCCTTGTGCAGGTCAGTCAGGTTGTTCCACACCATTTCTCTGTTGACCTTCAGCAGACTGTTACCAGGTGGTATTCTCCTGGCATACGTCAAACCCCGACTCACCAGGCAGACCACCAGATCTTCAGTGAAGAATAATTCATAACTCCAGAGACTGAGTTTCCACTGCTCCAGACTCCAATGGCGGTGGGCTTTACACCACTCCTGCTGGTCCTTGGTATTGCTCACTGTTTAATGAAGCTCCAGAGAAACAGTTTCCATGCTGATGTTGATTCTAAAGGCCTTCTGGAATTCAGTATTGGCTGCTGCAACCAAAGATGGATGATATTTATGTGCTTCAGCATTTAGTGCTCACAGATCTTGTGTGTTCTACCACTTTCCACCTGAGCTGTTGTTGTTGCTCATAGATATTTGTTCTTCACACTTATAGCACTTATATTTAGCCAAGGAAGAAATTTAACCAACTTGTTGGAAATGTGGCATCCTATGACTGTGCTATGCTGAAAGTCACAAGCTTTTCAGTTCAAGTGCACCCCGTTACATGGCCAGATTCCAGGGCTGTGTGGACCTCTTAGCAATGTGTTGGCTGACATAACTCAACTCACTAATTAGAAGGGCAGTCCACATACCTTGGACCATGTAGTGTATCAGGAGCAGTGAGTCCAGATCCAGAAGTGCGTGTGCAGCGTCACACTCGTGCGATTAGGAGACAGCTAAAGGGCCTGAATAATACAAATTATACACCAGACCAGGGGGCCGCGAGGTGCACTGACTGTCTCTCTCAATCCCTTGCAGACCATCCATGGGAAATCACGCACAGTCGCAGCGCCACTGATGATGTCACTTCCGGTCATGGTGCCAGTGATGATGTCACTTACATGCTCCTCTAATAAAGCCGCCATCCTTGATACCATGCCTTCAGTCTGTTTTGGACAAGTATCTCTGAACATCTCTGTTCAATTTAAGCCATTTTTGCAGCCGAGGAACAATATACGGGTGGCTGCCCCAAACCTTTTTGATGACTTTCTGTTGTTCTTGTGACAGCAGGTTTGTCTCCATATTCAATTAATGACTTAACAGTTGAAGACAGAGTGGAGAGAATAGTGACGAGCCTGGACTGTGGGGTCAGAGTTGTGAGAAAATGCTGAAGGACTTGAATTTTACCAGTTTAAGGGCAGAGACATGAGGATGTGACCTGACGGAAGTGTTTAAAGATATGAAGGTAGTTGGTGTCAGGTGTCACCTTTTATTAGAGGTTAAATTTTAAAAAGAAATAGTTAGGCATACATTTCATTCAAATGTAGTTCTCCACACCAAGAACTGTACAGACAACGAACAAATTATCCTCTGGTGCAGGTGGAAGCAGCAACTCAAACACTTTTGTAAACAGGCGTATTAGAAATATTAGGTGAATATGAAAAGATGATCTGCACTGGGCTGAATGGTCCGCTCTTGTCATGTTGTACAAACTCCTCAGGTCTTTTGAATTTCTCTGTAAATGTTCTCAGGCCCCACACACCCCAATCTGATCAGATACCCAATAAAGTGTCACCTCACCTGTAGGAAGCGATTGTGGTCCTTGGTCTCTGACAGCTCCCTCAACTCAGCATCTTTCCCCTTCAGCTCCTCGATCTCCTTCTCCAGTTCCTCTCTGCCTCCTTCAATCTTCTCCATTTCTGTCTTTTCTTGTTCTCTGATCTTCTCAATCAATTTCTTCTGGGTTTTTCCAATACTGCAAATCAGATCAATGAAGCTCTTCTCGTATTTCTCCAATTCATTTTCCACAGAGATCTGGTTGGAAGGAAAAAAGACACAGAATTAAGTTACCTAATAAGAATTACCAGTCACAAAGCACTTCTGTTGGTACTTAGATGTTGTAAAGGATGATTTAGATGGGCTGGTATCACCTCTGGGTGGATGATGGTCCTTTACTTAAACAGAAAACTAGAATAATGGAAGGGCACTAAGAGATTGTCTCCCAGGGAAATATGTTCTCTCAGTTTGCCAGGTGGCAGCATCCCACTGCCAGTGCTCCCCTTTGGGCACTCCTAGGGCTGAATGGGATAAGTAGTCTGAACAGGCAGCCATGTTGAAGTGTGTTGGAGCTGCTAGAGTGAGGTTTTTGGTGAAAACTCCACTGTGCTATGAGTCCTTTGTCTGACCCAGAAGTGCTTCTGGATCTGTCACCTTCTGGGAATACTCGAGAGTTCAGCTTTAAAAAGAGCCTCTCCTGCTGTGCTGGGTACGCTGGAGCTGGGAGTGGAGTAGGACAACACTCAGCTGGAGCAGACCAGGAGAGCAGAAGAAGAACAAGTCCGGGAATTGTAAAGAAAAGCTTGTGTGTTGGACGGTAGTTGTGTAAAAGTAAAGGAGACCTTATGGACCAGAGAGTGGTGTGTAGTAGTTGAGTTCTGCTATTGGATTTCATTGTGTTTGTTTTTTAGTGATTTCTTAGTCAGTTGTCTCCTGACATCTTTTTCCACACTTCAGTAAGATATTCTTCATCCCTTGCACCCTGGACATTATTTCTTTCTCACGTTGCACTTGTTTCACAAATGTCCTTTAAGGACATTCCATACCATTTCTCTGTTGACCTTCAGCAGACTGTTACCAGGTGGTATTCTCCTGGCATACGTCAAACCCCGACTCACCAGGCAGACCACCAGATCTTCAGTGAAGAATAATTCATAACTCCAGAGACTGAGTTTCCACTGCTCCAGACTCCAATGGCGGTGGGCTTTACACCACTCCTGCTGGTCCTTGGTATTGCTCACTGTTTAATGAAGCTCCAGAGAAACAGTTTCCATGCTGATGTTGATTCTAAAGGCCTTCTGGAATTCAGTATTGGCTGCTGCAACCAAAGATGGATGATATTTATGTGCTTCAGCATTTAGTGCTCACAGATCTTGTGTGTTCTACCACTTTCCACCTGAGCTGTTGTTGTTGCTCATAGATATTTGTTCTTCACACTTATAGCACTTATATTTAGCCAAGGAAGAAATTTAACCAACTTGTTGGAAATGTGGCATCCTATGACTGTGCTATGCTGAAAGTCACAAGCTTTTCAGTTCAAGTGCACCCCGTTACATGGCCAGATTCCAGGGCTGTGTGGACCTCTTAGCAATGTGTTGGCTGACATAACTCAACTCACTAATTAGAAGGGCAGTCCACATACCTTGGACCATGTAGTGTATCAGGAGCAGTGAGTCCAGATCCAGAAGTGCGTGTGCAGCGTCACACACGTGCGATTAGGAGACAGCTAAAGGGCCTGAATAATACAAATTATACACCAGACCAGGGGGCCGCGAGGTGCACTGACTGTCTCTCTCAATCCCTTGCAGACCATCCATGGGAAATCACGCACAGTCGCAGCGCCACTGATGATGTCACTTCCGGTCATGGTGCCAGTGATGATGTCACTTACATGCTCCTCTAATAAAGCCGCCATCCTTGATACCATGCCTTCAGTCTGTTTTGGACAAGTATCTCTGAACATCTCTGTTCAATTTAAGCCATTTTTGCAGCCGAGGAACAATATACGGGTGGTGTGTAGTAGTTGAGTTCTGCTATTGGATTTCATTGTGTTTGTTTTTTAGTGATTTCTTAGTCAGTTGTCTCCTGACATCTTTTTCCACACTTCAGTAAGATATTCTTCATCCCTTGCACCCTGGACATTATTTCTTTCTCACGTTGCACTTGTTTCACAAATGTCCTTTAAGGTGACCCCATCACCTCCTCACTTCAAACCATAATTCAAACTGCAGTTCCAAACGGGTGTTCTATGTACTGCTGTTCCCCTGTCCATTACTTTAGGTGGGACCCTCACACACCACAGTTCCTGAACACAAATGTAGTATTAGGAGATGCTCTACAGAAAACTGCAGGCTTTTTATAAAAGTCCAACACACCATTACAGATTTGAAATGTACGGTGCTAGAGATTACCAAACCAGCTCACCATGCAGTGACATTGATAGTCTCCTCTAACGTCAAGAGGCCAACTGGATCTTTAAGATCAACAAGGTTCAGCCAACAGCTTTAAATAAACTGAAGGACTTTCATGCTTCCTTATCTCTTTTAGAACGGTTGTCGACATTTTCCAACATGTAGACCCGAGGACTGATGTCATCAAAACTCAACATCCAGGGGTAGAGGGTGATAATCAGCTGTAAACGTCAACAAAACTCACCATTACGTTATAGGTGGACTCTCTTTGCTAGGAGGAACGTTAGACTCATTGACTTGACGTCTAATCTGTGTGTGTGTGAGTAGTGAAGAGGAAATCAGACTCTGGTTTTGATACGAGGGATCAGGAGATCGAGCAGGAGAGTGAGGTACTAACATCAGCTAATCGCCCAAGAGCTCGTTTGAGCAGCTGATGCACCTCTGGCAAGGCTCCTCTGGGAGGAATACCCACACATCCATCTGTGGGAGGCAAGCTGGCTACCGGACTTCACAAGACGGCACGGCTTATTAGTGGACACAACCAATTACCAGCCGCTGGACTACTTCAGGCTGTTCTTTCCTGAAGCTGTCTTTTAACGAGACAAAGAGGTGCGCCAGGCAATTTTTTGATTCCCCTGCTGAGCTTGCACCGTATTCTCATTTTTCAAGGTGGAAGCTCACAACAAAAGACGAGATGAAGGGCTATGTGGCATTGGAAACAGAGTCGGGACTGGACTGGCACTGCAATTTTAGGGAGCGCTGGTCCAAATGTGCTCTGTCCCCTGTTGACTTTGGACAGTTGTGTTGAGTGACAGGTACATGCTTCTGCAGTTTTATTCATTTCTGTGACAACCAGAAGCAAATCCTGTGAGGCGAGTCAGGGCATAACTCCATGTATAAAGTTCAGCCTCTTCTAGACTTGTAGACATGTAAACAACATTATCAGCCTGGCGGTGATTTGTCTGTGGATGATAAAATACAAGGGGTGCCTTTTATCCGTCAGTATATGCTGGACAAACCCACAAATAATGAAATAAAAGATTTTGTGTTGGCAGAAGAAAGCACTGGCTTCAGTCCGAAAATCATGACATGCAGAAGAAAATACTCCTTATCAAAAACTGACCCTCCATTGACAAGTCACGGTGTACAGGAGCTGCTAGATGGTTATGGACACATGTAGTGCAAAAGGACAATTTCTACTTGTCTCCAGAATTGTTCATGGGATTACAGACCAAGGAAACCGGAGGATGTGGCACAGTGAGGGTGAACAGGAGAAATATGGCTACAGAACTGAAGCCAGGCAGGCTGAAAATGAAACAAAGTGACAATCCAGTTTTTATGCAGGCAGAAAACGTGGTGGCAGTGGCGTGGCACAGCCTCAAATGAGTTACTTGTCTCACTATAGTTCACATTTTTGAACATTAGAACAATCTAGATGACAACAGGCCATTCGGCCCAAAAAAGCTCGCCAGTCCTATCCACTTAATCCTTCTAAAAACACATCAAGTCGAGTTTTGAAAGTCCTAAAGTCTTACTGTCTACCACACTACCTGGTCTCTTATTCCAAGTGCCTGTAATTCTTTGTATAAAGAAAATCTTCCTAATGTTTGTGTGAAATTTACCCTTCAAAAGTTTCAAATTGAGTCCCTGTGTTTTTGATGAACTCATTTTAAAGTCACAGTCTTGATCTACAGGACTAATTCCCTTCATAATTTTAAGCACTTCAGTCAGGTCACCTCTTAATCTTCTTTTACTTAAACTGTAAAGGCTCAGCTCTTTTAATCTTTCCTCCTAACTCATTCCCTGTAGCCCTCAATCAGCCTCGACGCTCTTCTCTGGACCTTCTCTAGTGCTGTTATGTCCTTTTTGTAGCATGGAGACCAAAACTGCACCCAGGACTCCAGATGAGGCCTCACCAGTGTGTTATAAAGCTTGAGCAGAACCTCCTGTGACTTGTACTCCACACATCAAGGCGCTATATAACCTGACATTCTGTGAGCCTTCTTAATGACTTCTGAATACTGTCTGGAAGTTGATAGCTTAGAGTCCACTATGACTCCTAAATCCTTCTCATAAGGTGGACTCTCAACTTTCAGACCCCCATTGTGTATTCACACCTCACATTTCTACTTCCTATGTGTAATTCTTTACATTTACTGACATTAAAATTCATCTGCCACAAATCTGCCCAAGCCTGTCTGCTGTCCAAGTCCTTCTGTGATAACGGATTCCAAATTATCTGCTAATCCAGCTATCTTGGTATCATCTGCTGACTTAACCAGCTTGTTCCTTATATTCCTATCGAAATCATTTCTGTATATTAAAAATAGCAGCGGCCCCATCACTGACCCCTGCTGGTCACCAGTCTTAACACTGGGAGGTTAGCCACTTCCTCACTTGTTAAGTTTAGAGCCTCTGCTATTTTACAGTCTGTATGTTTTAATTCCCTTTTACTATTCCTGATGCACTTCACTGTCTCCTTGACTGTTCTTTTACTACTAAAATACTGAAAGAATCTCTTAGGGTCGTCTGTCGCCTTATCTTCTGTATTCTTCTCCTGCTGTCTTTTAGCCTCCCTGATATCCTTCTTTCTGGTTGCCCTCATGTTCTCATACGCTCTACGATTCACTTTGGAGTTATTAGTCTTGTATGTCTTATGCAGTTGTTTATTACTTTGCAGCTTCTTTTTTAACTCTTCACTAACCTACTGTGGAGTTTTCTTTCATTTGCTATTAATTCCAAATTTCGGTATGTACCTGTCCTGCATTACACATATAACATTTTTAAACCTCTTCCACTGCTCCTCGGCTGTCTCCACACTTAAATGCTTATCCCAGTCCATCTTCCTTAGTCTTTGCTGCATCTTCTCGAAATTTACAAACCTCTGAGAACTGTATTATATTATGGTCACGTGACCCTAGTGGTCCAATCAGCTCTACTCCCTCAATTCTGTTTTGATTATACAGAATACTAAATCCAGACAAGCTTCATCGCACGTTGGTGCTTTAACATGCCATGTTAGAAACACTCACTGATTTCTATTAAAAACTCCTGTTCTTGTGCTCCGCCATTTACAAGGTTCTCACGTGTGAGAAAGTGATTCATGAACGGGGAAGCCAGAAGGCAGGAAGCTGGACAAGCCAGTTGCAATAGAGGAGCACAATTGAAAACATGGCAGGAGTTGATTCACTTGATCAGATTCAGGCACAAGTCCACCAAATGGTACCACGCTGTGTATCATCACGGGCGTGAGGTGGCACTGACCAATGGATATATGCTGTTCAAGCAGGCAGGCGGTGACAACACCATGACAGCAGCTGATTCTGTAAGAATGTGGTCGACGCCTTGCTGGCAGAGTACATCGCAGTTCCTACTGCAAAGAGAGGAAGAACATCACAAAGCGGGCATTGGATGAGGCAACAGACAACTGAAACAGAGGCAGCAGGGCAAGACATATTGGCAGCAGTGAATGTGTGGCAATGCCCGCAGTTCTCTGCTTTGAACGATGTCATACTTTGCAGGACTACACCATGTGACAGGTCTGTGATTTGTATGTGACGTCACATAGAAAAGAGACTCATACAACATAAAACACAGTGGCATTTGGAATATTTTTTGTTCATTGATGTGTGAGACCATTGCATTGTGTGCTTTTAGAAAACGGAGTTTTTAGTAAAAATATTCAGCCCTGGGAGAAAAGAAAAGAAAAGAAGAAAAAATCCGCCTAAAAGAGTTGAATTGACGCTCCTATTATTGTTCACTTCTGATGACTTTGCTCAACTACACTCTCAATATCTATCTTTATATTTGTATTCTATTGGTTATTTGACATATTTATTAAATCTGTTTGCTATGTTGTGTCCCATTTGTAATACCCAATGACATTTGTTACTGTCACATTTTAGTTCCCATCTTTTCTTTTTCATTCTTGTCAGAGGGTGGCTCCATGATGGCTGTCCATTTCAGGTTCAAGAGCTCAGGTCTTGGAGGGGACCGAGTGTAATGGAGAAACTGGTTTATTGTAGGCAGACAGTACCAGTAGAAGTGCTAGTTCTTCATATTATAAAGGCTGAAGGATTGATTCATACCGTGTATTACATAATAAGCGCACACGACTGGCACCAGAACACCTCAGAGAAGACATCAGCAGAATAAGGAAGGCGTTAAAGTACAGAGACAGTTTGCTAGTTAATTCTGTTACATCACACTCAAGCAGGTGAGGTTTGTTCTAGCAGAGCAGCAAACAGGTAAGAGTTCATTTAAGAAGGGAGGACATTAAATCAGGCCACGTGTGAGCAGAAGACAGAATTAGACAGAAAGCTGTGAAGTGACCAGAAGGAAAGCAGGAGTTATGGAGAAGTTGAGAAAAGATCAAGACACACACAGCAGGCAGCTACCACTAGTGCATGAGAAGCCACAGGTAGAAACGTGAAATTATTTTGAACAGTATGGGCAAACACAGGGGACACTAACAACTATCGCAGTTTGTTTAAACTTACAAATAAATTCATATTTTTAAAATGAATCAAACAGTCACCGAATCAGATTTATAAAATGAGGCCAAATCCTACCTGATGTTGGACTTTTTGGAGTCTTACATCTGTGGAAGATGCTAACTAGTCCAGCACCGCCAGCTCAGGGTCATTGAACTTGAGGAGGAGGTAACTAGACTGTGTTGGACTAGAGGACTGAACTTACCCAGAAGTCCTTTGGTAAGATAGTGTGCAGTCGTAAAGTGATGCGGAGGGAGTCCAGGAAGATACAAACAGAGCGGTCATGGTGTGAATTTAGCACACAGTAACAGACACATAGTGTCCAGGTGAATCAAGCCCAGAGTTGGAGGTGTCCAGCTGTTTTCAGCTCATTTCAGGACTGGACAGACACTCTGGAAACTCTGAGGTGGTAGATAGGAGTGAGAAGTCTCACCTTACAAATCCACTCCAGTGCACAAAGAAAGAAAAGTAGTGAGAACTGCAACTAATTCAGCTGGGAAACCGAGGTGCAGGTCTGAGTCTGCACTCATATAGCATTATGATATACTGGTGCACAGGTACAAGTCCTACCGGGATGGGTAATAAAGTCTTTTTTGTTAGGGTCATTGTCATTGTCCAGGATGGAACAAATGACATACATAAGGGCAGACTGTCAATTTAAAGAGTTTACTGTTAAGTTGAGGAGTAGAACTGACATGGTGGCAGTCTCAGATGTTTTATCTGTGCCATGCACCAGTCCAGGTAAGACTGAAGAGATTAGGACGTTTAATGCATGTCTGACATTTTGGTGCAGAACAAAGGGGTCTGCATGAGTTACATTGGAGCCAGAGGGGCATTAATGTAAGCTTAACATTCATTATATTTAAATGAATGCAATCAATTGTTAAAGAAACGATTCACAAATAAATGTAAAGAACGGGAGTGTTAGTGAGCAGTTGGCATGGGGTTAGACTGGGAGTTTAATGTTTTACTAAGATGCAGGAATTCTATGAGGAATCAGCAACAGCAGACAATCCCAAAGACATAAACCATTGTGGTGGTCAGTCTGTCCTGATGACTCTCCTCCGCTCATTTGTTGTTCCTCGACTGTCACCTCTGCTCACTTCATTAGTGTCTTAATTCGACTGTTGACTGACATGGTGTGTTCTGCTCATTTTGTCTGAACTGATGATACACCCCAGTGGTCTGAATGTAATTTGTAAGACTTAAAAAATGTGTTAAGAACAGCAATCTCAACAATAAAAACTGCAATCACTCAACCAGTGGAACACCTCAAGCTATGGAGTCAAACAAAGTTGTGCCCGAAAAACGAACAAGAAAGGCCAAAAAGAAACATTGTGCCCACTGATCTCCTTCAGAACATCAATTCCAGGCTACAGTTTGAATAAAAGTGTGAATAAAAACCCAAAGGATATTGGGGTCATACCATCTGAATCATAAATGAATTAACCATGGAGGACAGTGACATGCCATGAAGGGCACAATGAAACGTCTTCTGTCCAAACACATTTTCCTGTCCCTACACATCCATTGCCAGCTCTTCTGTTTTCAGTTTATTTCTATTGTCTTTGATATGAAGTGTCATCGTAATTCCACTCACCTTCATCTGCTCCTCTGCCTTCTTTGTCTCCTTCAGGGTCTTCTCTCTCTCCTCAAGTCTCCTCCTGATTTCACTCCATGTCACCTCCAGTTCCTTCTGTTTGGACACACAAGAGGACACGCTTGGTCTTATCAGAATTCACTTTCACGTTCCATCTGAAGATGAATGTACTGAGCTCAGATAAACCTGACAATAAATCAAATGAGTAACAAGTGGAAACATAAAAAAGTAAAATACATTAAACCTGAAGCTCAGAGAAAATGAACAACTTTTAAAATTGAATTCAAGAAGCAAGAAGACAACTGAAAATTAATTAACTCAAATTTCAGTGATGAGGAAACAAATGGCTACATGGTGGGCTGCTTTAGGTCATGAAAGAGGACCACATTCAGCCTCGATTACCAGCGATGGACAAAGTGACACTCAGAAAGCACTGAGGACTAAACAGGCAACTGAGACACTCAATAAAGATGAGCAGGACCTGCAAGACAAGCTGGCGATGGGCTACAGCCAAAGGTGCAAATCAGTCAATGGTATACAAGTTGGTCATGAAGGGAACACCGAGGGATAAGAGAGCCTGCTAGAGATGAGGAGGAGGAGGAGAGCTCAGTGAAGCTGAAGAACATTTCATAAACCATTCTACAGCGGTGGACCCTGTGTGTCCGTGTGCTACAACGGGGTACAATAACACACACGTGTGCTCCACTGACAGGTCCTGGGTGTTGTCGTCTTGTTTCAGAGGTGGATGTCCAACTTGGACAAGTGGATGGGCTGCTGATCAGAGTGTTGATGGATCCACGTTTCATTATCTTTGACTGAACAAGTGGTAATAGTATTGGCAGGTAGGCAGCGGTGCAAGAACAGAGTGAAGAGCGAGGAGCTAAGATTAGGGGCAGAACAGTCAAGGTGGTCTTAACAGAAGGGCCGTCTGTGCCACATGCTAGTCCAAGTTAGACTGAGGAGTTTAGAAAGTTTAACATGAAGCTCAAATCTGTGTAGTCATAAAAATGCTGAATGAGCAGGAGATGAAAAGAGGAGCATACAAGACGACAACGGCAAATAAAAAATTATAAATCAGAAGTGCTGGAGAAACAAAATCAAATAAAAAAGACAATAAAGATAAAGAGTTAATACCAAAACATCAGAAATATATTTACATCTTAAATCGATTTGGAGATCGTTCCTCCCCCAAACTATGCGACTCTTGAATTCCACCCGGTGGGGTAAACGTTAACATTATTCAAAGTTATTGTCTGTTTTTATTTTTATTACTCTTTAATTTAATATTGTTTTTTATCAGTATGCTGCTGCTGGAGTATGGGAATTTCCATTTGGGATTAATAAAGTATCTATCTATCTATCTATCTATCTATCTATCTATCTATCTATCTATCTATCTATCTATCTATCTATCTATCTATCTATCTATCTATCTAGTGTCTTTCATTCTCTCTCTCTCTATGAAGGCGTCAGCCACATCCACAGTTATAATATGGAAAGCTCCAATTTGTCATCACACACACATTTCTCTCAACTCTGAACTTCCAAAGTGTTCCTGGGTAAATAAAGACTCTAATGATGAACGCCACCATCAGACACATCATGTCTTGAGTCCAGTTTCACCAGGATAGACTCCAGCTCTCTACCATCATAGACATTTTGGCTCCTCAAATGGATGCCCAGATGTCTTTATTGAATTTTAGAAATCCTTTAACTCTTCAGATTTAATTTTTTTCATTAAATACTAAACCCCACTCACCTGTTTTTCTGCTTTTTCCATCTCCAGCTCGACCTTTTTGTGGCCTTCATGTTCAGTCAATCCACACATCATGCAGATACACGTCTCCTCATTTTTACAAAATATTTCCAGCCTCTTGTGATGTTTCACACAGAGCTCCACCTTCAGATGTCCATCTGGATCAGTCAGCTTGTGGTCCTTCCAGGCTGCTATTTCAAAGTGGGGCTGCAGGTGAGTCGGACAGTAGGAGGCCATGCAGGTCAGACAGGACTTCACCGCTTTGAACTTCATCCCAGTACAGGCGTCACACTCCACGTCTCCAGGGCTGGCATAATTCTGAGATGGATGAGGACTGAGTCTCGGCTTCTTTATTTTCTTGACGAGTTCATTCAGCACGGTGTTTCTGTGAAGTTCAGGCCTCGTTGTGAAGGTCCTTCTGCACTCAGGACAGCTGCACTCATGGCTTTGATCCCAGTAGTCATTGAGGCACTTCAGACAGAAACTGTGACCACAGAGGATTGAGACGGGGTCACTCAGGGTCTCCTGACAGATAAAGCAGGTGATCTCGTTCTGTAATCCAAACAGCTCGGCTTCGGCCATCGTCTGTCAGAGGAGAGACAGACACAGTCAGAGAGTCGGTCAGACAAACGAGGAGATTTAAAGAGAACCCAGAGAGTGAACAGAGAGGACATCCGAAGAGACAAACATTAGGAACAGAGCTGGACGTCTGGTACTGTAACTCCGTTGTATCAGATGTGTATTGTGTGCCAGCACCAGGTGGTCCTCAGAAGACAGAGACAGCACCTCTCTGTGGTGAGAGGGGGTCTGTGACGGTGCATGTGGGGAGTGTGAGCTCCGCAGTGAGGTGGTGTTGGTGCAGGATGTTGGTTGGGAGGCGAGCGTATTGCTCGTTATTGTCAGCTCAGCTGTTCTCCATTGACATTCTGCAGGTCGTTGGAGAAAAGGCACCTGGACAGATAGCTGAAGAGGGTCTCTGCCATCTGAGAAGGGCTGATGGGGGGAACTGGCTAGAGATGTGCTGGACATGAAGAAATGGAGCAGAAGCCGATACCTGCGTGGATTTAGCCTGGGCTTTTGAACTTGTCTCTCAGTGTTTTTACTGTCCACAAGCTCTGCATTGTATTGTGGATTATTTATTTATTGTGGTGCACTGCACGTCTGCTCTTTGGGGTCAGAGAACAGGGACAGAGAAGCAGCAGCATGCCGGGTGAGACTGTGGAGTGACACTGAGCACACTTGCCTTACACGTTTTGATTCTTGTCCATGTATTTTATTTTTACTTTAATGAAGTTAATAAGAACAGTTCTGTTCTAAATGCAGCAGCGTTAAGGGTAACAATGTCTGAAATTCCTTTTCTCCTTTACTCCTTTAAACTTTCTCTAGTGGGTAACACTTGGAAACCCGGCTATTAAGTTTCTAAGCCTACTAGGAAGTCGTCAGTTACTGAGGTGTCCGGCGTATAAAAGCGTCTGCTCAGTCTGATTCCAAGTGAAATCTGCCATGTTGGAACATTCGACTCCACACACTCCACACCGCTTACCACTGGTGCTTCTGACGTGGGGGCTCCGCCATCACTGCATACCCCAATTTCTGGTCAGTACTCCAGCGTCCATATCCATACGTAGAGGTCATACATCTACAGCTGTTTGGGGGTCAATGCCCACCAGTTTCTCTTCTACAGTCAGGGCTCTGGCTAAGTGGCCCAGGATATTCACAATTCGTCCTAAACCTTTCTTTATTTTATACTCTTTTGTTCTCTCAGTATTTCGTTTTCTTGTTTTATGTACTTTGTTTCTAATTTTTACCCATCCTGCCTTATTGCCTCACTCCAGAACTCCCATTCTCATCTTTTCTTCTCTTATTTACAGTAAAATGTGGTGTCTTAGGAACAAAAGAAAGTGAATTAGAAAAAGAGAAATAAGAGAGTGAGTGAACTAGAGGAAGAAAAGACTGGAAAACAACAAGAGCACAGAACCAAAGAATAAAGGAGAAAGATGAATGAAAGTGGGCCAGCACTTGTGTGACCCCCTTATACACACACACGGTCACACCAGCAGGGGACATGAGGTGTCAAAGATACTCGTGCGGATGTTCAAATCAATAAGATCACAAACTCACGCGTACAAACTCCTCACCACTCAGAAGACTGCAGGGTGAAAACTGAAGCTTCAGTACCTGAATAGAAAGAGAAAATGGCCACAGTTAAGAAGGCCTTTGCTACCTCAGCTCCATTCACTGTCCACTCATTTACAAAACTGTGTGCTCCAAATGTGACACAAAGTGACACGCGGCTCCTCAAATATAAAGCCGACTGCTGAACCAGCACTCAATGTCCACTTTACACACTCAGCCTTTATGGTGGACTTACCGGCTCTCACTTTATTTCTTGGCTGATCCTCCTCACCACAGAGAGTCTTCAGGTCCTCTTAGTCAGAGAAGTCGGACATGAAGAGTTCAGCTGGAGAGCCCAACAAGACTGAGCAGATCAGAATGTGCTGAGCGTCTTTAAAGACTTTAGTCATCGTGTGCCTGGGGGTCTCTTTGTGTCAGTGTGTCCAAGCACAACTTCTAGCAGAGTTGGACGTTCAAGAGGCTTCAGTCCTACATGATGAGATGAGCTGCAGGGTTACAGTGGAGGACATTGCCGCTTCTGTCACAGGGCCTGCTTTATTATGGGAGGCAAAAATGGGGATGAAAATTAAAATTACAAAATGAAAATGCAATCTCTCTTTTGCAATTTCATTTTCACAGACAACACACAAAAATGCTGTAAAAATTAGAAATAAACTGAGATAACAGCATTTGAAATTTCACTTTCAGAAATGAAGCTGCAAAAATGAAAAGTGAAATGCAAATGAGCACTGGCGCCACCTGCTGCTCACTGAGTTTTCAGTTTCCACTTTGCATTTTCATTTTCAAGTTCTCAACATGCAAATATATTTTAATTAGTGCAGGCGAATGGGTGGGGCTAAGATTTGAACATGTGACAGAAGCATAAAGGTATTGGCTGATCAGAGCCATCGAAGTAAAGAAGACATATCTGCTTCATGGAATAAAGGCCAAAGAAGTAGCGCACCTCATCAAAGGTTCTGGAAGGACAACGACTGTAAGAGTTTGGTCTCTGGTAAGGAAGAGTCTTTTTTACATCTGTCATCTTTCTTGAGGCGGCTAGAACTCAAACCTTGCTACAAGCTCTCCCCAACGTACAGCTGCGCTTAAATGAGACTCACCCAGACCCATACCTCTCTGTCTTTCTGTTCTCTGAATGTTCTTCCTTGTATTTAATTTTGTTAGCTTAATCCCATCCCGCCCAAACCCACTCACCAAATCCCTCCTCTCCCGTTGTCTTTGGAACCACCAGGGATGTTAATATGAAGCCATCTGCTCTGCTTCGTGGCAGGTTTGTTTGTGCAGTGTCTTCCCTTTCAGACCTGGAATTACTTCGTTGGACCAACATCCTCTCACTTCTTTGGACCTGATTTGACTCCCCTGCCGAATTCTTCATCCTGGCTTCCCATTGAATACTCTGCTTTTCCATATTCTCTTTTGTTTGCCTCCTCAAGTGCACAATCTCATGTTCATTCATTCATTTCAGTTTCTAATCCTGGGCTGGAGTCTATCCCAGCAAGGAAATGGCACAGGGCGAGGACCAACACATAGGACAGGGTGCCAGTGAGCACCCACACACACACACACACACAATAGGACTAATTTAAGATGGCCAGTCCACCTAACCTGCATGTCTTTGGACGGCGGGAGATAATCTGAGCACCAATTCAAAGTAACACAGACACAGAGAGAACATGCAGACACCACACAAGGAGGACCCTGGGTGCGAACCCTGGTTTCCTTACTGTGAGGCACAGTACCCACAACCTCATGCTTTTAATCAAATCCTTTTATTCCTTAGGCCAGACATTAAAGCATAGGGTGGAGAGGCACTTGTTTTGTGTCCCCTTGGCATTTACATACAATGATGAATGTCAAGCATATTTGAATTAGTTTGTGATCACAAACTTGGATGAATGCTGAAGCGGTCACCATTGTTTATACTGTGACTTCCAATGGTCATGTTGTAGTGGGTTCAAATCCCGCTACTGACACTATGTGACCCTGAGCAAGTCACTTGACCTGCCTGTGCTGCAATTGGAAAACCAAAAGAAATGTCAATGTTGTAAGTCGCCTTGGATAAAGGTGTCAGCTAAATAAGTACATGTAAGCAACAACATATCACATAAAATGTCAGAATCCATGCTGAAAAATAAGGCAGAAAATGTTTGTGTGATAGTAAAAAAAAAACAAATTTAAAGTTGTATGTTGTATTACAAGGTATACAGAAACTAAGAATCCTGATAGAATAAGTAAACTAAGAAATGCAGCAGTATCTTAACTAGGGATGGGCTGAAATCCAAATTTCACATCATGATCATAGTGACCCCCATAATCATGATTATTGGTATTGTTAAAATGTGTAATACATTTTGGTATCATTTCACCACATTTTATATTGAAACAGTAGGCCTCAAGATATGCCTTCCCCCTCTTCTTCTCCTTCTTCGGCCAACAGCAGCCCGATTTCCACCAGCACCCTGTTGGCTAACAGTACTGGCGGTGGCCGCTGTTAACTCAGGCCTTGACCGATCCGGTATGGAAATCTGTCTTGTTGTCCACATATTGATTTGGCAAAATTGGACCCTTTGTGACGTAACCCTCCCCATTTGTCCGGGCTTGGGACCCGCATGAAGAAAACACACTGGTTTGTGCATCCCCTATGGTTGTTTTTTTTTGCTTGTAGATATTTGCTTCTAGATATTTCTACTCAGAGTTAGCAAAAAAAAAAAAATGTCCAAAGAGAGTCAAATGAAAGTGTTTTGTTCTTTTTCATCCATACTTTACTGTTTTTCCTCTCAGAGGATAATTGTTTTCCGCTTTAAGTCAAATGACATGAGGCTGTAAGTATGAATGCTGTTAACTTCAGAAATTGGAGTTCTTTTATAATGTTTTGACCTTTCCCGGCCGATATCGCTATACGTTACCACCGTATGTGAGTCGAATAGCAGGTCGGCCTCAAAACGCCCTCGGACCCCTTTCTGCAATACTGAAATGATAACTAATATAAATGACACAATCTCAGCACAATAACCGTGAGACAACAGACTGTATTAAATTAATCTTATATAAAAAAAAAAACTATACCGACAACAACCAAATACGTGAACGCACCTCCCTCCCCCACATCCCCACAAATACAGTATGTAAAGAACAGGGGAAAAAAAACGTTTGCCCCAGACAAACCCCAAAATCCAGGCACTAATAATAATAATAATATTAGTCTGTTCTCCTTGTTCTCTTTTTCCCCAGAATCTCCAACGTCCCTACCGCAGATTAGCAAGGATCACTCTGATCTCACCCACTTTCATTTCTCCTGACTGTCCCATCCATTTATACTTTAGAGTGAGTCGGCCGGACAAGTCTTCGAGGTGGCCACCTCCGTAAGCAGGCGAGCCAATCCTTTCTCTGACCGTGGGTAGCCAACGTTTGCTGTTTTTTTGGTCCCGTTTATTAGTATGTGTTGACACCTTTTCTCTTTTCTTTTTCCTTCTTTCTTGTGGTCTTTTTCCTGACACCCTTTCTCCATGACAATCCTTGGAAACCACAGCAACAGACCCCATCCCCCCAAGGTCTTCTTTACGTCCCTCTGCCCAATGTGTCTGATTTTTATCTCCCTTCCCCCACCCACCATATTAAAGGTGCATAAGCAGCTACAGGGTTGACATTGAGGACGGCTGAGAGACCAAAGCAAATCAAATAGCATTTATGTGGCAGTGCCACAATTTAGTTAATCTATCGTTAGCTGAGGTGGCACAGTAGCACACACCGATTGACTCCACCATGTTACAGATCCACTGTCCTCGGTTCAAATCCAGCACCTCTTAAACCTCTTTAACTTTGGTTATGTGCCTAGAAGAGGTGAAAGCTTGGATGGCAGTAAACTTCTTAAATTTTAATGAAAATAAGACAGAGGTTATAGTTTTTGCTCCTGGGGGCACCAGTGGGTCTATTTCTACTTCTGCTCCTGTGGATTTGGGTCCCCTTGCACAATATGGTACACCTGTTATTACAAATTTGGGTTTTAGGATAGATGAGGATTTTAGACTGGACAGTCAGATCAGCGCGGTGGTGAAATCTTGTTTTTTTCAGCTAAAGACATTTGGCGAAGATAAAAAACATTCTTTCCAAAGATCAATTTACAACAGTAATCCACGCCTTCATTACAACCCGGTTGGACTATTGTAATTCATTGTATGTTGGTGTTAGCCAGTCCACCCTGTCTCCGCTCCAGCTGGTGCAAAATGATGCTGTACGCCTTTTAACTGGCACACGAAAGAATGAGCGCATTACACCTGTGTTATCCTCACTGCACTGGCTGCCTGTTCAGTTTAGAGTTCATTTTAAGATTCTTTTATTTGTTTTTAAGTCCTTAAATGGGCTTGATCCACCATACCTCGCTGAGATGCTGCATATGCACTCTCCTTCCCGCTCACTCAGATCAGTTGGTCAACTGCTTTGTAATTATTTGTTACTTCTTATTCCTTGTTTCTGAAGCATGACTGTGACAGCAAAAGTGAACTGGAAGTAATGCATTTTATAATTTTAGATTCTTGGCACTGCTTTCTTGATGTGAGTCTGTGGTTCTTTTGGCAGCGGGTGTCGTAGGTGGCGTTTTGATATTCTCTCCAATTTGCTGATTTCCCAACCTTCAGGCTGCCTACTTTTAACTTTGCAATTCTTCAGAGGTTATGTCCTGCCATGACTTGTAATAAGAGACAGATGTGCACTCCAGTCCGTTGTTTGATTTTTTCTCAAACGGTGCCTATTTTTCCAGTTTTACATGCCAAGTGGCAGTGTGGTGATGTGTGCACATAAGAGTTACATTGTACTTTGTCTCAGGGGGGTTGTGAGGTCGGTGGAAGACCTGGTGAAGGTGGGCTCGCAAGTGGAACGGGACTGGGGAAACTCAAAAACGTACTGGAATAAGGTACAAGCCAGTACACGAGAAACCCAGCCCCTAAAATCCCAGCGAGCCAAACCTTGCCGGTCGGAAGCCGATCTCGCCATCATGCAAGCGAGTACGTCCCTCCTGATCGTCCCAGTGAAGCTGCGGGTGTGGCAGGTGGATGCGGTGGTGGATACAGGGAGCCATCACACCTTAATCCGCTCAAGCATGTGGAAGAAGATTAGCCGACCGACAGACAACTTAACATCTGCCCCGTCTGTCCGATTTGTATTGGCAGATGGGAGTGAACACAGAGCCCTGGGCAAAGTCCCCTTGAGGTACAGTGTACTCTCCACCACCTGGGAGATGGATACGTATGTCCTGGATGACCGGCACCTGTCCGTCCCGTTACTCCTTGGGCTGGACTCTTTAACCACCATGAGGATGACCATCCATCTCAGTCCCAGGGGGTATACGGTGCCAGGGGAAGGGGTATGCGACTTCATTCATAAATCCAAAGAAGATCTGGGCTCGGAATTCATTGGCTTCTACGCGGCAGTGAGGAGTGACGTAAGCACCTCGGCGGCAGGAACAGCCCAAAGAGGTAAGGCCAGTGCTGAAGAAGTGGGCCGAGGTATGGACTGAGAAATTAGGAGTCGCCCGTGGGGTTACCCACGTGATCCACACCTCGGACGAAGTTCCAATAAGGCACCGAGCTTACCGTGTTTCTCCACTAAAGAAGGGCATAAAGAACACCTGGATCGAATGCTCGCCGAGGGAATAATCGAACCATCTTCCTCCTCCTGGGCGACCCCTGTGGTCCTCGTAAAGAAGACGGATGACACCTATCGTTTCTGCGTGGACTACAGGGGGGTTAACGGGAAGACGAGCCTGGACGCATATCCCATGCCCCTGGTTCATGAGATTCTGGAGTCACTGCATGGAGCTGTAGTTTTCAGCACACTAGACCTCCACAGTGGCTATTGGCAGGTGCCGATGGACGAGGGGAGTAAGAAGAAGACGGCAGTCATCACCCCTGAAGGCTTGTTCCAGTTCACAGTCATGCCTTTTGGGCTTAAAAATGCTGGGGCCACCTTCCAGCGGCTCATGGAACAAGTCCTGAGGGGGTTGATAGGCAAGATCTGCTTTGTATACATCGATGACGTCATTATTTACTCCCCTTCTATTAAACAACATCTGCAGGACCTGGACACCATCTTCCAACGATTACATCAAGCGCACCTTACGCTGAACACGAAGAAGTGTACCTTCATTCAACCCCACATATGCTTTCTCGGGCACATTCTTTCATCTGAGGGGGTCGCTGTAGACCCCGAGAAGACCTTAGCCATCCGAGACTACCCCACGCCCACGGATTTGAAATCTTTGCAACGTTTCCTTGGGTTAGTGGGGTGGTATCACAAGTTCATTCCCCGGATGGCTGATATAGCGGCTCCCTTGAACAAACTAAGAAAAAAAGATGTCCTGTGGGAGTGGACAACAGAGTGCCAGGACGCGGTCGAGCAACTAAAGAGCCACCTGCAAGAGCCGCCTGTTCTGGCCCAGCCAGATCCACAGCTCACTTTCCAGGTACAAACCGATGCCAGCAACCTGGGGCTTGGCGCCGTGCTCACTCAGAAAATCCACCAGGCTGAACACGTCATCGCTTACGCCTCTCGAGCCTTGCACGGCGCCGAGCTCAATTATTCGACAGCTGAAAAAGAGTGTTTGGCTGTCGTGTGGGCTGTGGAAAAATGGAGACACTATCTGGAGGGGGTTGAATTTGAAGTGTACACAGACCATCACGCTCTGACCTGGGTATTTAATCACCCGAAGACCTCCTCCCGTCTAACCAGGTGGGTACTCCGCCTCCAGAACTTCACTTTCAAGGTGACCTATCGGAAGGGCTGTGGCAATATTGTGCCTGATGCTCTGTCCAGGGTGTCAGAGCCACCGGGGATGGTGTGTTTGGCAGAGGCAAAGAAGATGATCCTCCCTCTGCCAAGAAGCCTTGAAGACCTGGCTCAAACACAAGCCACCAGTCCATTCTGCCAGTGCATCAGGGAGGGACTGGAGCAGCAGCGTACCGACCGGGTACACTTCGTGGACCTCCAGGGGGTTCTGTACAGGACCACTCCATCCTCCCTTGGGGGTCTACAACACCAACTAGTGGTCCCGGAAGGGCTCATCCCAGACTTCCTTACTTACTATCATGACAGTCCTTTAGGTGGTCACCTTGGAAGGACAAAGACTTTATTAAAGATCCTGGGGGTTGCGTGGTGGCCGTCTGTCCGGAAAGACGTTTGCCACCACGTGAAGAAGTGCATCACCTGCCAACAGCTCAAAAACCCACCTGGTAAACCGGCAGGATTGCTACAGTCGACAATCACGGATGGACCGGGGGAGACTTTGGGAGTCGACCTGATGGGGCCTTTTCCTGTTACCAGCTCGAGGAAGACCATCCTGATGGTGGTGATTGATTATTTTTCAAAGTGGGTGGAGCTGTTTGCCTTAACGGATGCCAAGACTAACAAGATCTGCTCCACCCTGAAGAATGAAATCTTCACCCGCTGGGGGGTGCCGAAGAACATCGTCTCAGACCGGGGTCCGCAGTTCACGAGCTCTCTATTAGATGAACTTTATACAGCCTGGGGAGTGAAGAAAAACCTGACAACAGCTTACCATCCCCAGGCTAACATGACAGAGTGAGTGAACCGGACCCTGAAGAACATGATCGCCTCCTATGTGGGTGAACGCCATCAGGACAGGGATAAATGGCTCCCCGAGCTCCGGTTTGCCCTGAACACCGCTGTGCATGAGGCCACAGGTGAGACGCCTGCTTTGGTTGCGCTGGGCAGACAGCTAAAGGGCCCACTTGACCGACTCCTTCCCAGAGCCCCTAATCCAGAAACCACCACTTACAATAACTTATTCAAAATTGAGGAATTACGGCGGAGAATCCAACAGAGGTTGGTGAGTTCGACATCCAGACATGCTAAGTTATATAATGCCCGGTGTAAGGAAGCGCACTTTCAGCCGGGTGATTTGGTCTGGATTAGAGCTCACCATCTCTCGGATGCCAGCAAAAGGTTCTCCGCCAAGCTAGCGCCTAAATGGTTAGGTCCGGCCAAAATAATTTCTCAAACAGGTCCCGTTAATTTCCAGTTTCAAAGGGGTATCGGCACTGACTCCAAGATAGACACTATCCATGTGGCCAATCTCAAGCCGTACTTCGGCCCTCCCTTGTCCAAGGTTGGGGGGGGGGAATGTAGCGGGGCCACATAGTGTTTAAATGTCAGTTCTGAGTGCGTCTCGTTTCATTGTCCCGTTTACTGTTTGTGCATCAGTTTATGCCGTCCCCTTGATGATGGAAGGAGACCACAGCCGCCAACCTGGAAAACACCTGTTTACAATCATTCAATCACAGCCGTCAGAGGACTATATAAGCCATCAGGAGGAGAAGGAAAAGGAAGGAGGAGAGAAGGAGATTTTGTTTCAACATTACGACCACGAGCAACCTGTACCTGTTTTCCATATTGCGCTTATCCATCCAGTTTGTTTTCCATCTGCCGGATTTATTTCAAGGACCTCACCACGAGATACCCCGGGGTAGGACTTAATCATCCACCACACACACGAGGATTCACGGTGAGGCTGTTCCATTTTTTTCCGGGGAGAATCAAACAACTCTATCACTAATTCAGTCTTCCGTTCTCAGGACATTTTCTTTTTTTTACCGGACTCACGTACTCATTCATTTTCAGTTTGTCTTTCATTGTCATTATTCGTGTTGTGTGTTTATTTGTTACAGGGACAAGGGAGGGTTTTTGTTGTATATATTTATATATGTTTGGTGGTGTCTTGTTATTGCTGGGGTGGAGGGATATTTATATGTTTCTATTTTTATATTTCATTTCATTTAATACATATAATCTTTTTAATTTTACATCCTGTTTGTGTGCTTATATTTTTCACCGTCGATTGTGGGGAAAAGTTCAAATGGTAAGAAGTACGGCTTGATAGTAGATTATTTCTCAGTAAATTATCCAGGCCACTGGTCTTGGAGGTGTAGCTGCCGGCTGGGTAAAAGGGGTCGGCCGTTACAACTTTATACACCTAACACTATTTCAGTACTGAACTGTTTGGGCCGCATTGATTATTTTTTCTTTTTCATCCACCTGCACATTGATGCCAAGTTCAGAGGGCCATTCCATGTACTACACGCTCTTCGTGATATGTTGTGAACCTGCACGATAACAGAAACACTGAGGAAAAGACAAATGCAGAAATACGCGATAGAGCCCATCCACAGTGAAACCGATTGAATTGCCACAAACCAATTTTATTGCACATGCCGTGTTACTCTGGCTGAGGATATGGTAATAACAGAAGCTGTTGAGTGAATAAACACACTGATACTTACTGATACCAACAAATCCATAAATACATGGGGAGAACATGCAAACTCCATGCAGACCCTGACACTGAATGACAGATCTGCACTACTGCTGTGCCTTTGCTAAACCATTTGTAGTGCCGGACTTAGTAAACCTCAACCTGATTAAAGTAAATGTATGCCTACTGAACACTTTGAGCATGCTTGATCTTTCTCTTGCTAGATGTTACTTGACTACCCAAGTATGTGCATGCACGATGATACCCTCAGCAGGCAATTTCTTTGTCAGATAATGCGGTCCTTTTTGTGAAATATCGCAATGAGAATGTCATTTTGAAAGGTGAGAATACGCGTTCATATAGTGAAAGACTGTGAGTGGTCATACATATGACTTTTTTAGTAACTATTTCCTAGCTGTCTACAGAAAAGAGATAGCATCCCACATCTGGGCAGGAACATTAAATAATGTCAATAATGGCGATGATGTTCCAAGGTGAATGCATGACCCTGGCCCCAGGAAGATGAACGAGACACAGTACCAAAGGAGTCCAGTCCCTGTCTCAGTTCACTGGAGAGCGTCCATGTCTCGCAACCATATAGCAAGACAGGAAGCACCAGGATTCTAAAGACTTGATCTTTGTCCTGTTGCAGAGAAATTGGGATACCACGACTGTGAGCAAATAACTTAGACTTGAAAATGCCAAACTTGTCCTGAAATGTGAATTCAATGCTTTCTCTGGTGCTTTAAGTGCTTGCATTGCTTTCGTTGGTGACCTTAAACTTGTTAGAACTTGAAAGACATTGAAGAGGAGGTTCAACAGTTGTTTAATGTAATAAGTTCCTCGCAGTCTCAAGAGGTTCTGTTTTCTCTGGGTGCACATAAAGCCCTTCATACAATTGAAAGGGGACACTAATTTACTGAACTAAGCAAATTTGGTTTGTTCCCAATATATACGATACACGAGTGTTCTCTCCAGAAGTTCACTTCAGTCAAGTACAATGCGGGGGTAACCAGATGATCAAAAACAAGAGATTGTTGCAACATATTACAAAACTTTAATAATGCACTTTTCTATTCTAAACCTACTTTGTGTAGTCAAACTCATTTGGACCTGGTCCTCCTGGGCATATCTGAATCAGATTGACTGATGTATTTAGAGAAGTTTTTATTCTTTTTAGTGCAGAAAATCCTATTTCCTGCTTGGCAACACTCACGGGTATGACTGGACCAACAATGGCCAGTTTTGCTAATTTGGACTGCAAGCTTAGATGTTGTGAATGATTTGAGCAGTATTTGTTTTGGATTTAGACCCTAACCCTTTAACACTAGAATTACCAGAGCCCACGAAAAAACTCGCAGATCCGTCCCACCTTAAATTGCTTCTTAAATCCGTTCACACCTCTCCGCCATCGTCTTTTGTCTTCTAAATGTGCAGATAAAGACAAGCTGCAAACAGCCGACTATTCCATCCCCCCACCGACTTAGAATGTGCACGAACTTCTCCCAGCTCAGGCCTTGATTGATTATCTGGGAGTGAAGTGGAGTTTTAGAGTGGAAATAATAGATCGTTGTTTGGAACACACGCATTTCATGTGTGTTCTGTTTCTACAGTAATTTGTGTAAACACATTGTTAAAACAGAAACGATTTTCATATTCTAGTAGTAAATGACAAAATGTAGGCATAAACTATATAATGTATGAAGCCTGAAGTCCAAATATCCAAGAAACACTTTCACGAAAGGTACAAATATAACAGAACAAGTGCTCTTTTATTCAAAAATATAACTGCAGAAAAAAAAAGCCACCTTAGTGTGTGACATTGACATTCTTTTACTACGACGGCCCCTTGGTGCAACAGTATCAGTTCGATCTTATTCGATTCCCTTTTGAGAAGTGAACTGCTCTTCTTTTTACTATTTTAGAATAAAAAGTTACATTTGATTTCAGTCTGTAACAGCTGGTGTAATTTATGATATTTGTAAAGGTTAACTTTGTTTTTGTTTTTTTATTCACTTTTCATTCTCTCAGTCGCATTCAGGATCCTTCCCTACCGCATCTGACACTGCTGTTTTCACATAAAGACGTGCTATAGCTCACCTAAGGAGCGCCCTTCCTACATTTACGACATGTGTACTTGTTGCAGTGTACACACCTCTCTGTGCTATGGTTCCTATTACACAGAACAAGCACCTGTAATTTGCAGCTCTATTCATTATCTCAAAACAAATATATGTGACGTTTTGAAGAAATCATTTTATGACGCGAATAGTACCGATCAGAAAACACTGTTGAAGTAATGCAATATTATTTGAAAATGAACAGCGTCAGATTGGGTGTGATTTATACTGGCGCTGTTACTTAGAGTCAGATCAGAAGATGAATAAGCTGAATAAGCTCCTGTTCTGACTCTAAGTAAAAAAGCATGAATTAATCAACAGAAATAACTGCAATCGACATTTTAAACTTAACAATTTACAGTGCATACCAGTTTATAAATTTTATGTCCGTCTGAGGCTACAAAGAAAAAAAAACACTTCCTTCCCAGTGGGGAACTGAACTCAGGTCTCTACAGCGCGGCAGGACGGCCGTGTTCTGAGTCAGCAAATCTCAGCGTTACGCTACGGAAAGTGTTGCTACAGCCTTGAACCTTTTGTGAAAGTGTTTTTTGATGTTTGGCTGTCAGGCTTCACACATTCTATAGTTTATGCCTACATTTTGTAACATTTATTACTAAAATATGAAAACGTTTCTGTTTTAACAATGTATTTACACAGATTACTGTAGAAACGGAGCACACATGAAATGTCTGTGTTCCAAATAACGATCTATTATTTCCACTCTAAAACTCCAGATAATCACTCCCAGATAATCAAACAAGGCATGAGCTGGGAAAACTTAGTGAACGTTTTGTGATGGAGGGGGATGGAATAGCCGGCTGCTCGCTGCTCGTCTTAATCGGCACATTTAGAAGACAAAAGAGAGGTGAGAACGGTTTTAAGGTGGGCCGGATATACAAATTTTTTCATAGACTCTGGTAATTCTAGTGTTAATCGTTCTGGCACAACTGTTAAAACTTATTTAGTACAATCATAGTTATAATCTGCATGGCTGCCATTTTAATATAACAACAAAGGCAGCCATGTTTATTTGTGTAGCATGTTGTCACACACAGGGTGTAGCTCAAAGTGCTTTACAAAAGGACAAAGAAATAGTTACAAGCAAAGAAAAACAATTAGGGAAGAATAAAAATGAATTAATAATATACAACAAAATTAAATCAATACACACTTAAATAAAACAGATATGTAATAAATAGAAATGCTGAGCCCTGCAGTATCTATAGATTCAGTTTTTTCATTCTCTAATGATGAGTCCAATGCTATGATGAAATGGAAGTGGAAGACACAAAGAATAAAAAAGCTCCTGGGCGAGATGTTGGAGAAAAGAAAAAATATAATCTGCAGGGGTCATGGCCGAAAGACCACCCAGGCTCCATTGGGCATTCTACCAAACATAAATGTGCCTAAGTAGTTCCTTAATGTATTACAGGTTTCATCCTAGAGGATTCAGTACAGTGGGTCTGGTGGATAATTAAAAAAAAATCTCAGCAAGTTCACTCGCTCCAATTGTAGCCATTTTATAGGCAGCTTCGTCAGTGTCCTCCAGGTCAGGTCAGGAGCATGCACTAATACAGCGCCTGCTGTACCCACCGCATGGTCCAGTCCCAACTCTAGAAAAAACCCTCTATCTGCTGTAGCCTTGTGTTACATGGGGGGTCCCCTTGGTCTGGTCCAGTCACTCGGGTTCTCGGCAATGAGGATCCTGCAAGCCAGATCACCTAGGAGGGAATTGCGCCACATGGCCGTAGTGCCGTAACTGACGCTCCCTCACAATGCAAGTAAGGTGCCTCATTCGGGACTCCATGAGCAACCGCTCATTCAACACAAAGTCAAACCAGCAGTACCCAAGGATTCTCCAAAGAGACACAGCACCAAAGGAGTCCAGTCTTCATCTCAGGTCACTGGATAACGTCCATTTCATGCAACCATATAACAAGACAGGGAGCACCAGGACTCTAAAGACTTGGACCTTCATCCTTTTGCAGAGATATCTGGAGTGCCACACACCCCTTTCCAGTGACCTCATGACCCCTGATGCTCTCCCAGTCCGTCTACTGACTTCAAAGGAAGAGCCACCAGAGACATGAATTTTGGTCTTCATTTTTCATTGCTAAAATGAAATGTCTCTATTCAGCTGAAAGAAATGGATCCTTACTTTTGAATCAGTCTGCTGCAAAAATATTATCATCACCCTTAGCACAATTTTATTTCTCTTGAGGGTCCAACTTTCACAGTGTTTAGATTACACAGAATAGAAGGACATAAGAAATTTGACAAATGAAGACAGCCATTCAGTCCATCAACAACTCCCTCTCAGATGCACCCAGAGAACTAAAAAGAAAGACAAACGTCTACCTTGGCTTGTCTCAGTCCCAGTGAGGTGATATACAGGCGTATTGATGTTGGTATAAAGCAGCCCCAGATGCATTTCTTGACACACTTTTGCTGAATCATTCATTGGTGAAAGTCCTCAGTGTCAGTCTGGGAGAGTGAAGTTGTGAAGCACTGGTCATAATGGCACTCAGTTTTGCGTTCTTTCTCTGCTGCACCACCGCCTGCAGCAGGTCCAGAGGGCATCCCATAACCGAGTTTGACGTTTTCAGCAGCTTGCTGATTCGGTGGTACTCTCTTGAAGTGGTTACCAGCCCAACACTCCACACTGGTCATCACAGAGTTGTAGAAGATGAGAAGGATGTCACTTTAATAATAATAATAATAATAATAATGATGATGATGATGATGAAGATACTTTTAATTTCCACAAAAGAAATACAGCATCCTAAGATAAAAGACTTGTCTGCTCTGCCCTTTCTTTAATAGTTCCTCTATGTTACGAGACCAGTCCAGCATGTCATTCATTGATTTGGACCCCCACGTACTTGTAGGAGTGGACCACCTCTACATCCACTCCCTGAATAGTGACTGGGGGTAGAGGCCCTTTGGTGCGGAGAAAGGCAAGTTCTCCACCTGACGCCTGTCCTCTGTCTCATCCCCCTTATCAATGCACCGCATAAATGCAGAATCATATGAGTATTTCTGCAAGTGACATGGCCTTATGTTGTATTAATAGTCTGAGGTGTACAAAATGAAGAAAAAAGGAGACACACAGTCCTTACGCCTCACTAAGTGCGGTCTGCCCGACAGATAGTCCATTATACAGGACACCATTGGCTCGTGCACCTTCATATATCTGAGCTTATGGCTGGTTGGTATTGCGGGCATTGATGAAATCAAAAAACATCTTCCTCACAGTGCTGCCAGCTTTATCCAGGTGAGAGTGAGCCTTGTGGAGCAGATAGATGATGAATGACAACTTCCATTCCTATGTTTATCTGCCACCAAGGCAAACTGCAATGGGTCTAAGTAGTCTTTCAGAAGAAGACTCATAAAGTCCAAGACCAGCCTCTCAATGGTCTTCATGATGAGAGACGTGAGTGCCACTGGTGTGTAGTCATTAAGTTGAAGAGGCGCTCATTTTCTTTGCAACTGGAACAATGCAGGGTGTTTTCCAGGCTGGACAGGTGACAGAGGACACCACAAAGCTGGTCTTCACAGGTCTAGAGAACTCGAAGACTTCTCCCATTTGGTCTGACAGCTTTTCTCATGTTTGGCTTCCTCAGTTGTCCTCTCACTTGGACATCAGTTATGGACTGTCCACACTGATGGTCAGGGGTGAACTTATCACCAGATGTATCAGATGAAGTGCTAGGAGTTGTTGATATAGGAAGGATGCTGCTGGGGGACTAGTCATTGAAAGATGGTGGTGGTCATGGAAGGAGGGAAGCTCCGTTAGAAAACTGGTTCATGGTGTTAGCTTTGTCCGCATCCCCACAGAGCACCTGAGCCCTGGATTTCTTGAATCCAGTAATTATGCCGAAGCTATTACAGACATCACTTGTGGGATTCACACGTCATTTCCCGTCTGTCCTTTGTAAGTTGACATTCAGAACCATTGCAGCCTGCTTGGCTCTGCATTATTTTTATTTTTTATTATTGATGGCTTAGAAACTAAGTACCGCCTTACATTTGCAGTTGCATATTTTAAAATTAACAAATGATTCTTCTGATAAACGTCAATGTGAATCTGTAGTTTTGTATTGTGCCAACTGTGTTTAGCTTCTCAGATTTGTCTTTTCAGGTTGTAGTGCTCCTCTGTTTTTGTTTTCTTTACCAGAAATAGTTTTGACCATTGATAATATCTGTAATTTTATGACTGAAATTATCAACCAGATTATTAAGAAAAGCTCAAGGGGGGGGGGGGCAGATATTAAAGAATAAAGATTTCATAAAATATAGCGCTTATGTTGTGATTATATGTGGCACAGAGTGAACCTCATCACCAGCATCACCAGATAAATAAATAAAATACTCCAATGATCTGATAAAGCAACATCAGCCAATGTCACCCAGAGATGTCTACAGCCTTGTAGATGTACAGGCCTTCCAGTACGTGTCTTACTATAAACAGGTTCATTTACAAGTCGAGACGCTTGTCGTTTGTTGGTGCACACGATCTTCTTGGGTCAGGGTTTTACCTTAATGCCCCCGGGGCTCTCCTCTCCTGTTTTAAGACCCTAAACTAGATCAGACTGATTTCACAATGGCATGTTGGACTTTTCTCTGTCATTTTCATTACTTTTCATTACATAATAAGCACAATGGTCTACTGAGTGCTGAAGGCAGGTTATTAGGTGGTGTTTCCATTCATTTTTGAGGAGATAAGAGCTTTACTTGTCATTGCACTTCTGCATTCTAACTCACTATCTCTTTGCTTTTTCTTTTTGTTATCATGAGCCTTTCTCAGCCGCAGTACAAGTGTTTCAGTGGTATGAAGCTCAATATCATCACTATATGTGAAATATAGAGAAACTACATTTTTTGGACTGGGCAATTGAGTTTCAAACCCAAGTTTATCATGAAAGAAGATATCTGCTTCGTCATTTAAGCAATGATCGAACACTGTATCAGCAGGACTTTGGAAATTAAAGGAGAAATAAGTAAGATAAGGATTCAAATCTATATTACTAAACAAAGGTTGTATATATGCACGGATGCCAGATGCCAGAAGCAAGCCGTGCCAAAAGCGCACAGCGCCACAGAGTCAAACTCAGCGGCTTCCCAGAGTCAGTAGGTGGCGCACAAAAAACACAACACAACCTGTAAACTAAACTTGAGGTAAAGTGTGCACGCCAGGTTGTATATATGCATGGATTCCAGAGGCCAGAAGCAAGCTGTGCACAATACAACCGTATTCAACACAAACGCGCACACCACTGCATATACAACCTTCGTTTAGTAATGTAGATCTACAAGCCCGGATCCGCCGCCATGGTCACTTCAGCATGCGAATCCGCAGTCGTCAGAAAACGACTTCTAGCTAACGACACAGCCATAGAAAAACAAAAACGAGACTGCATGGATAAAAACAATGAAGGAAGGTGCCTACAACGCACTTCTGAAACACCAGAACCAAAGGAGTCACGGCTCCAAAAAGAAACAACTTTAGTACAAATATATTTATTTAATTAAATGAAAACTTTCCCAGGACGCACCCACCCTCCATGATTTTTCATCCCTCCAAAGATCGGACGGAACAGAAAGTGATTGTCATTCTTGGATTTGCGATTCTTTCAAGAATTGGGGGTTTACTGGTTGTCTCCTAATAAAGTCACCTCTAGATTAAAAATCAGACGCACCAATGCATATTCACTCCCTGTGTTCTTAAGAATTGAAATGGTACATTTGAGCAGTTATGAGAAGAACAATCTACTCAGCCCATCAAGATCGCCAAGTTAATTCCTTAAAATAGCCGTCAAGTCGAGTCAAGTAGCACACTTCTAGGAAATCACTCCATGTAACTCTTACTCTCAGTGTCATACTGTATGTCCCCTTAATGAGTTTCCACCGGTGCTCCCGTATTCCTGCTACCGTTCATTTAAAGGTGCAGTTCAATTCATTTTATTTTTGTCTAGCGCTCTTCTCTGAGTGCAGTAACGAGTTCATAGGAAAATTGCAATTATAAAATTAACAAAGCACAAAAAAGAGATTCAGATTTGTTTAAGCAGACAGGAAAGAAAAGAAGTTTGAAAACACTGAACATAAATGTAAACTACTCATATTTGTCCGTTGACATAACTGTCGATCTACGGCCAGTTGACTGCGCACTAACTCCATCATTGTCAGCACTTCACTCATATGCCACCCCTTAATCTCCATCTCTCTCCCCCTGTCAGTTTATGTCCATTGTTCAGATTTACTCAGTTTGGCTGGTTACCTCAAAATAAAATTCTTAATGAAAATTTGCTGAAATGAAAAACGTTCAGTTCCTTGATCCTTTCTCCTAAACCTGTATTGCTGATCCTTTTCAGTCGTACCCAGATGTCCTCAGTAGCCTATAACCATTTGAAGCAGACACAAATTCAATTAATCCTTCACATAAATGCATACTCACCCAATTACTAAAACTAAAACTGAAACTAATAGATATACAGTAAAAATAAAATAGAAATGTCTGTGAAATAAAAAGTAAACTAAAACTAAAAATACACACTGAAGGAAAACTAAAACTAAACTGAAAAATATAGAAATAAAAACTAATATAAAAAGGCAAAACTATAATAACCTTGCATAGCTGGTCTCATTACCGTCCTGTAGACCTTTCTACTCATTTACATATGTATTTGTGTGTATTTATATATATATATATATATATATATATATATATATATATATATATATATATATTATATATATATATATATATACATACACAGTGTATCCGGAAAGTATTCACAGCGCATCACTTTTTCCACATTTTGTTATGTTGCAGCCTTATTCCAAAATGGATTAAATTCATTTTTTTTCCTCAGAATTCTACACACAACCACCCCATAATGACAATGTGAAAAAAATGTACTTGAAGTTTTTGCAAATTTATTAAAAATAAAAAAACTGAGAAATCCCATGTCCATAAGTATTCACAGCCTTTGCTCAATACTTTGTCGATGCCCCTTTGGCAGCAATTCCAGCCTCAAGTCTTGTTGAATATGATGCCACACGCTTGGCACACCTATCCTTGGCCAGTTTGGCCCATTCCTCTTTGCAGCACCTCTCAAGCTCCATCAGGTTGGATGGGAAGCGTCGGTGCACAGCCATTTTAAGATCTCTCCAGAGATGTTCAATCAGATTCAAGTCTGGGCTCTGGCTGGGCCACCCCAAGGACATTCACAGAGTTGTCCTGAAGCCACTCCTTTGATACCTTGGCTGTGTGCTTAGGGTCGTTGTCCTACTGAAAGATGAACCGTCGCCCCAGTCTGAGGTCAAGAGCGCTCTGGAGCAGGTTTTCATCCAGGATGTCTCTGTACATTGGTGCAGTCATCTTTCCCTTTATCCTGACTGGTCTCCCAGTCCCTGCTGCTGAAAACCATTCCCACAGCATGATGCTGCCACCACCATGCTTCACTGTAGGGATGGTATTGGCCTGGTGATGAGCGGTGCCTGGTTTCCTCCAAACGTGATGCTTGGCATTCACACCAAAGAGTTCAATCTTTGTCTCATCAAACCAGAGAATTTTCTTTCTCATGGTCTGAGAGTCCTTCAGGTGCCTTTTGTCAAAATCCAGGCGGGCTGCCATGTGCCTTTAACTAAGGAGTGGCTTCCATCTGGCCACTCTACCATACACGCCTGATTGGTGGATTGCTGCAAAGATGGTTGTCCTTCTGGAAGTTTCTCCTCTCTCCACAGAGGACCTCTGGAGCTCTGACAGAGTGACCATCGGGTTCTTGGTCACCTCCCTGACTAAGGCCCTTCTCCCTCGATCGCTCAGTTTAGATGGCCGGCCAGCTCTAGGAAGAGTCCTGGTGGTTTTGAACTTCTTCCACTTACGGATGATGGAGGCCACTGTGCTCATTGGGACCTTCAAAACAGCAGAAATTTTTCTGTAACCTTTCCCAGATATGTGCCTCGAGACAATCCTGTCTTGGAGGTCTACAGACAATTCCTTTGACTTCATGCTTGGTTTGTGCTCTGACAAATAACACGTACCTTTTGGACTACTGGCAGACGATCTCACACGCTCAATAACAATGGCATTCTTTCCAACCCCACCTGATGACCTCACTTCTGGCTTCAAGTTTTCCACGTCATTTCCGCCCTTCAGTTGTTTCCCAGCATTCCCTCTGTGTCTAATTTGCTGCCAGTTCACTATAAAAGTCCATTCATTTCAGACAATGTTGTCCTCTGTTTGATTCATTTCTTTGAATGTTTCAGGCTACTCTAGACCTGATACTATACGGAGCTACCACGCCAGATCTTTTTGAGTGTGCTGTCTTGAATTATTTCTTCACAATGTGTATGTTTGTGGTTTTCTTAAGGGCCACATTTTCTTGCTAGAACTTCAGTTTTCTGTCCTTTAGACCAGTGTTTCCCAACCACTGTGCCGTGTACACAAGTGTGCCGTGAGAAATCAGCAGGTGTGCCGTGGAAGATTATCCAATTTCACCTGATTGGTACTCTAAGGCTGCCTGTTTGGTCTGCCTGTCACTAGAGGGCAGTACAACTTCTCACTCCAATTAAGTGGGTTGCCAACCGCCAATAAAACAGAAGAAGACGAAGAAGAAAAACGAAAGTACATAGTCATGCTGCGAGTGAGACAACGCCGTAGGTAATAGTGATGGATAAATATTTGAAAAGAAAAAGTAGTCAATCTGACCTGGGTGCTGGAGAAAATTCCGACCCAGATGAAGGCCCTAGCATGAGTAGTGGTCAGAAGAAAGCGAAAAAGGTGAGCTCAAGACAATGCAATGAAAGTTATCATGCCTTTGGATTCACTTATACTGGGGAACCAATCGAGCCAATTCCGCTATGACTGGTGTGCGGGGAAAAATTGTCAAACAATGCCATGGTTCCAAGTAAACTTAAACGCCATCTCCAGACAAAACACCCATCACTTCAAAACAAGAACACGGACTATTTAATTCAACTGCATGAACAGACTGAGAAACAGACAGCATTAATGAGGAATACCACCAAGACGAGTGAGAAAGCACCGATGGAGCAGCCGCCATGCTCGGGCACACCAAAGGATTTGTAAACAGAGTGAAAGAGCAACATCCAGATGTCATTGCCACGCATTGTTTTCTGCACCGGGAAACACTCATTGCCAAGACATTGCCGGCAGACGTAGCTGCTGTACTGGAAGATGTTGTGCACATGATAAACTTTGTGAAGACGAGACCAGTTAAAAGTCGCATTTTCGCATCACTGTGTGAGGAAATGGGAGCGCAACATAAAATGTTGTTACTCCACATGGAGGTTCGGTGGCTGTCCCGTGGCAAAGTTTCAGACCATGTGCATGAGCTGCAGGAGGAACTTAAAGTGTTTTTGACAAATCAGAAGTATGATGACGCTAAGTTGCTCTCAAGTGACGAGTGTGCAAGACTGGCATATCTGGCAGATATATTTCAACATCTGATTGACCTGAACTCACGAATGTAAGGCCGAAATGAAAACCTGCTCACAAGTACAGATAAAGTAAATGGATTTTGTTCAAAGGTGCAGCTTGTCGAAAAAGTGCCAACCTTAACATGTTCTTACACACCCAGAAATAGCAGGGTGTCAACAGTGCTGCACTGTGTGAGACAATAGGCAAACATCTGTAAAGTCTTGAGCAGAAGTTGTCATGTTATTTCACTTCACTTTCCACTGATTGCCTTGACTGGGTTAGGAACCCATAGAGCTCAACTGCAGTTGGAAAGGACAGGACTGTGCAGGAGCAGAAGAAATAACTGAGCTGAGACCAAATGGTGGTCTAAAACTGAGCTTTGCTGATCTACCTTTGGACAGTTACTGGCTGACTGCTGCCGAGGAGTTCCCCATTGTGGTAAACAAAGCTATTTCAGTTCTGCTCCCTTTCTCCACAACCTATCTATGCCAGGTGGGCTTTATAAACATGACTGCTATAAAGACGAAAAAAGGAGAGAGACTCAGAGCTGTTGAGGAAGATCTTCATGTGTGTCTTTCTTCAATTCCTGCAAGAATATCAGCTTTGTGTTCAACTAAACAGGCTCAGGTTTCACACTGAGTAAGTAAATTGGGTAAATTGAGACTACATTTTCATTATATTTCAATAAATATACTTTTTGTGACATTTTTGTTTGTGGTGTGCCTTGTGATTTTTCTAATGTGAAATATGTGCAGAGGCTCAAAAAGGTTGAGAAACACCGCATTAGACATTCTGAAAAGAAATAAAAACAAACATTAATATTAAATTTCTATTTCAAATTCTGTTTATTCTTATTATCAACTTGGCTACTTTGTTATTAGTTTATATAATAAATAATATTCATTGTATTCTTTGATTGAGCTCCTTATTCTGATGTATAAGAATATCAGATGTATAAAGTGTACACATGTCCAACAATGGCACTGTGTTAAATATAAATAGTTAATGGTTGAAGGAAAATAAAAAAAGAGACACTTCTAGGCTTTTGCTACAGTAATTATAAAGTTATCCTAGATTATTGAACTCCATAAAAATTACTGAACTTGTCAATAACTGGGAGGATGAATAATAACATTACAGTATGCAACCAACCACATACTATTAGGAGTCACAGAGTCATCGTCTTGTAACAGAACACAAAAACGGGTTACCTTTAAACTAACAACTACACCGGCAGCCATTCGTCACGCTCTCCAGGACAGCTCATCCACCTGAAGCTAAGAACATTCAGGCCCGGCCAGCACTTGGATGGGCTGGTGCTGGAAGAGGCCAACAGGGGGCGCCGACCCAGTGGTCTGTTTGTGGATCCCAATGCCCCCCCAGTGCAGGCAGTAAATATGAGGAGTAAGACAAAGGTCTCGACTCTCTTTCGTAAGGTGTGTCCCCATGTCCTGTCTAAATTGTCCACCACAGCCAAGTCACTCTGGCCTCCTGATCATCTCCTGCCTGCCCCTAACTGGCTAACTCTCTCTCTCATGCTGTCACCAGCTCATGTGTGGTGGGTGTACTGGTGCGAACATCATCCAGATGAAGCTGCACCTTGGTGGTGTTGAAGTGTAAGGCACTATATACATGCAGTTATGGTTAATACTTCATATTTTCCCTAACTAGTCCCTGAAAATGTGTCCAGAAATCACCTTTGTATAACAGAATTTTATACAAGAGTAACGTCAATAATTTCACAAAAAGAAAGAACCAAAAGAAAACAACAACAACAACAAATAATAAATTACAATTAAAAGACATTCCAAAAGTATCTCTGAGACCAAGAGAAAGTCCCTCTAGTTTTTAACAAACACATCCTATGGTCGAAGATGCTGGACAAAATAAACTTCGAGGGCTTCCAAGGCCAAAGAGTGCCAGGCCCCTGTGGACCTTGCAACGTACAGAAATGTGGCCTTGTGGTCCAATTACAGATCTATATGAGAAGGATCTTGAGAACGTTTCTTCTCTTCTCTTCAGCATCAGCGGCAGTTACAGAGGACTTGACCAGGAGGCAGCGGCACCAAAACAAATGTAAACCAAGAAATACGGAGTTACTTCCTGCAGCAAATCTTACGATTGTGTGCTGTACCACTCACTGTCTGTTAGCAAGGAATTAAGAAAGAGCGACATGTACAAAGTGGACTTGCCCTTCGTTTCTTCTCCATTAACAAAGCATTCCAGATGTCTGTCAGACAGTTGAAGAAAGACGCTGCACTAGTTTTTATTCTTGGGTCTCGAAATAAGAAGCAAACCAATGTCTGAGGCGCTGAGGTAACACTGAGGAATGCAGGAGGACAGACGCTCCAAAACACTAGCGGGGCGAGACTCTGCAAAGCCTTCTATACAACTCATGGGACTTGGGAAGCAGTCCTACAGGGGACATGCAACCTGGGTAGTGATCCGAAGACAGGGGAGATGTGCTCAGTGCTTCAGAAGTTGGGGAGGAATACAAATGGCAAAGACGCAGCCAATCCGGACCTGAGATTACAGATGGAGGGTTCTGGAGGTGCTGGGCAAGAGGGCCACCCACTAGTCTGACACGTCGCACATCTGTCCTTTCTTCTTCAAGTGCTGCTGTCTAATCCACTCACTAGAACAAAAAGTTCTTATTTGTTTAAAGACGAAGAGGCTTTTTTTTTAAACGCGTGTGTGGCTGAGTTAGTTTGTTTTATTGTAAACATTCTCAAAACTATTTTTTTTTATACTGAAATTCTTCTGTTTTATATATATTGTAAATTTTGTTTAATGTGAATGTAATCATTGTATCTGTTGTATATAGTTCCTATTTGTCTGTTGTAGCATGGGGGGCTTTAATTAATGTAACACCCATAGGACGCACATGTGATGTACAGCAGACTCCTGGCAAGAGCTGGATGACGCTTTTGCAGGTAAGGCGCCTCTCAATGCTCTCCGTCTCTTGTATAAGCTGACAAGTTTTAATGAGTGTTTTCTGTCTGAAACTGAATGGAAACATCACGCTATGTGGTTGTTGGTATGTTTTGAGGTTCTGTTGTCACTTTTGGTCGGCAGAAATGGATTTTAAAAAGTGTTTGGTTTAACGGAGATCAAACCTCATTGGTATATTGTTTGGCTTGCTGCAGGAGACAGAGAGCGCCTGACGTTCCATGTGCTGACTGTGCCCTTTACTGCTTGTCTTGTAGAAGAAAGCTGGATGACACTTTTGTAGAATAAACGGCAGAATTCGGGTATTGCTGTGTCTGTCTTCTTCCAAATCACCAGCAGCCATTCTAAAGCCGCTACATAAAACTGGTGCTGTGACCCGGATCCACTGATCAGCTACCGCCGATCACCGAGGTCAAGCTGTGTGCTCGTGACATCGTGGGATATCAAGTCGGTGGAAGTGTGGATCTTTTGTAGCTGCTGAGATGGATTTTGGTGTTTTGCATAAGCGCAACTGTGGTTAATATAAGTTCATTTATATTAACTTAAGAATATAAGTTAAGAGTTAGTGACATAAGTTGAAATATTTCATGTAAACTGCTTAATAGTTCTTGCTCACTGTTATTGTAACTGTTTTGTTCCTGTGTGAGATATGGCAGGCAGAGGTCAACATACCTTTAATATTTCTACACAACTTCCAGGCAGGGAGAGGGGTTTGTTAATATAGATGGAGCAGTTGGTAGGACCCCAGTGCTAACCTATGATTTAAATGAACCATTTGAATCAGAAAGCGTAAATGACATACCTGTCCTTGAACCTCAATTCTCGACTCCCGTTACAAATGACAACACTGTACAACAGTTACGTGTGTTAATTGGTGAGTTGGGGAGCCAGATAGGTGAATCCATGGCCAGCTGTTTGCTGGCTAGTCAGCACCCATTCACTCCAAGTCAGCCTCCACCAGCTGAGTCAGCTAGGGCTGAACCACCTGACACAACCTTAAACTTGTCCAAAGTGAGCTTAGTAGTGAGCTTAGTAGATCAAAGAGCCCCTGATGTATCGTGGCGATGGTGCAGACAGATACTCCATTCAGGAGTGGATTGAGCTGATGGCGGTGTACCTGCATAAAAAAGGCCTTCCAAGTCATGAACAAGGAGATGAGGTCCTGAACCACCTCCTTGGTAAGGCAAAAAGTATAGTCAAAGTGGGACTGAAAAGCAACCCCTCACCTGGTGTTACTGTTAACCCTGAGACAATCTATATTATATTGAGACGCTACTTTAGTGAGAGCCCTGCTTCATGTCTACCACTGGCCGATTTCTATGCCACCCAACCAATAGCAACAGAAACGCCAATAGATTACTGGGTCACGTTGAGCACAGCTGCTGAAGTGGCCAATAGGCACTTGAGACGTCAGGGTAGTAAATTAGAGAATATGGATGCAGAAATAGCCATGATGTTTATCCGAAATTGTCCTGACCGTAGTCTCGCATGTGTTTTCAAGTGTAAGCCTACAAGCAAGTGGTCAATTACAGAGGTGCAAGAGGCTATATATGAGCATCAGCGAGAATGCCGAGCTAAAAGATCAGGTGCAGACATGATGAAGTCACATGCTATACAAGTGGCCACTGCCGTAACAAGTAGCAGTGTGCCAGAACCTGAAGTTGCATGTGCTCGTGTGAACACAGCCAGGTGCAGCCCGCCTAATCCAACCAAGTCAAGTGAGACAGTCATTTCAGAGCCAAGTGCTCTGGAACGTGTGCTATGTATGCTGGAGAGAGTGTTAGAGCGCACCAGCCAGCCTGTTCATGCTACAGCTAGACCACAGGCTTCAACCCCAGCACATTTCCCTCCATGCCAAGTCTGCGGGGACGCCTCTCACTCAACACGAACACATTGTATGCGGGAGAGGAGATGTCTAACCTGTCTAGAAATAGGGCATCAGCGGAGAGACTGCCCCAAAGCCGTTATTGCACTGAATGTTAGCTCTTCTGGTCAGGGAAACTAAGTTGCTCACACTCAGGAGGGGACAGTGTGAGTAGAAATGTTGAAGCCCTCGACCTTGATGAAGATGTGCAGTTTGTGTATACAAAGTGCCTGAAATCTGCCCCACCTGGAAGTGCTGTACTGTTTCAGAACATGATTAGACTTGATAAAGCTGACAGTCTGTTTTATACCAAGTGCACAGGTGGGTGATAAAGTCTCACTACAAGCGTTGCTCGACACCGGCTCTATGGCTTGCACCATTAATGAAGAAGCTGAGCAGGTGCTAAAGAATGCTGGATTGGCACTGGAGGCTGACAATATCCAGACTGATGTTGTGCTCATTGGCTGTGGTGGAGTTCAGGTTAGGCCCAAGTGCATTTACAATTTAAGGATGGAGGTGTATGGATGTGCATTCAGTGTGCCTGCCTTGGTGGTCCCCGGTGAAAAAGACCATCTTATCCTGGGCACAAATGTCATAAAGCACCTTCTAAAGTGGTTCAAGCAGTCTCCCCAGTTCTGGCATGTTGTAAGCAAACCTGAGTCCACTAAAGCACCTGAAATAATGCAGTTTCTTAATATGCTGTCTGGCATTAACAGGTGGAGAGGTGAAACAATCCCAGATGCTATTGGAACCGCCAGGTTGGCGCAGGCAGTGACTCTTCTCCCTAAACAAGAACACCTGGTTTGGACCAAATTACCTGCAGCCTCACCTCTTTCTGAGGGCAGTGCCATTTTGATCGAACCATCTAAGGCACAAACTCACAAGAAAAGCATCATTGTCTGCAGGTTGGTATGCTCCATGAGTGGTGACAAGTGGGTCCCAATAAGGATTTTGAACACCTCTGACAAACCTATCATCTTAAAGCGCAACACCAAGGTTGCAAATGTGTCACCCTGCATTGCTCTTGAAGATTTGGATGTGACCACTGGACAGACACCAGCTGAGGAGCTTGAGCTGCAGAGTCAGACGCTGTGTGATGAAGTGGTCAGCAAGCCAGGCGACCTTCCTTGTCCCAGTTTTCATGATAGCCTACATAAGCTGGGGTTGGAAGTTCTGGATATTGACTCCTGTGAGGTGTCCCACCACTGGAAATCTCAGTTGCTGCAGCTGGTGCAAAAGTATGAGGATGTGTTCTCAAAGAGTAAGCTTGACTGTGGGATGGCTAAAGACTTTGTTCACCACATCCATCTGTCTGATGATCGACCCTTCAGACTTCCATATCGACGTGTCCCACCAGGGCAATATCATAAGCTCCGTCAAGTGCTCACAGAGATGGAAGAGCTTGAGATCATCCGCAAGTCTAACAGTGAATGGGCCTCCCCACTAGTGCTTGTTTGGAAGAAGAATGGTGATCTCAGGATATGTGTGGATTATCGCTGGCTGAACACGCGCACAGTCAAGGATGCACATCCCTTGCCACACAAGTCTGACTGTCTTGCAGCTCTGGGAGGGAGCGCCATCTTTAGTGCCATGGACCTTACCTCTGGCTTTTATAACATCGCAATGGCAGAGGAACACAAAAAACTTACAGCTTTCACCACACCTATGGGGCTGTATGAGTTTAACAGGCTCCCGCAGGGCCTCTGTAATAGCCCTGCAAGCTTCATGCGCCTCATGATGGGTATTTTTGGTGACCAGAACTTCCTGACGATGCTCTGTTACTTGGATGATGTGCTAGTGTATGCACCCAATGAAGCTGAAGCCCTCAAGAGGCTGGAGATGGTCTTCAGCAGGCTCCATGCTCATGGACTGAAACTGGCCCCCAAAAAATGCCAGCTACTCAGAAGAACTGTGAGGTTCTTGGGGAATGTTGTGGATGAAAGTGGTGTCTCAACTGACCCTGACAAGGTCAAAGCTATCGCTGCTATGACAGAGGCTGACCTTATGATGGAGGATGGCTTAACGCCATCACAGAAGAAGATCATGTCATTCTTGGGCATGGTCATGTACTATCAGCAGTTCATCCAAGATTGTTCCAGTATAGCTAAGCCCTTGTTCGCCCTGACTGCTGCACCTAAGGGGAGGAAAGGGAATGCACAAGGTGCTGCTTCGTTCAGGAAATTACATCCAAGTGACTGGAGGCAGGAGCAGCGTGACTCGTTTGAACAGTTAAAATCTACTCTCTTAGACTCTGTTGTCCTCGCACACCCTGATTTCAGTCGACCATTCATCTTGTCCACAGATGCCTCGCAGGATGGATTAGGTGCTGTGCTATCTCAAGTTCAAGAGGGTGAGAGTAAGGCACGCCCCATTGCCTTTGCCAGCAAGGCTCTCACCCGTGCTCAGAGCAACTATCCAGCATACCGTCTAGAGTTTCTGGCACTGAAATGGTCTGTTTGTGATAAATGTAGCCATTGGCTAAAGGGGCACAACTTCACCGTCTGGACAGACAACAATCCGCTAACCTACATCCTCACAAAGCCCAAACTCGACGCGTGCGAGCAGAGATGGGTAGCGAAACTGTCCCCATACAACTTCAGCATCAAGTACATCTCTGGTAGTAAGAACATTGTTGCAGATGCCCTAAGCAGGCAGCCCTTTGTCCAAAATCGTGTTTGCCAGAGGCTCATCAAAGAGCCGTACAAAGCACTGTTAGAGGAGTCGGAGCAGGTTAGAGAGGGCATGGTCCATGGCATTTAGAGTCAGTGTTAACAACCAGAATATCAAGTGCTCATTCCCACCAGAGAGCCTTAGACACTGCTCTATGACAAGCGGTGAAGTGTCTGCGGTCCTTTCAGGTCATATGGAATGGAACCAAAGAGCCAACCAGAGGGTGGTCACTTGGTTGGCTCAAGACCTGGAACAGCTAATCCCACCTGGCCAAGATGCCTTGCCTGTCTTCTCACTCCAAGAGCTCCAGGATGAACAAAGGAGAGATGCTATATTGTCCCAGGTCATCCCATTTTTCACCCGAGGAGGTGGCCATCAAGGAGATAAAGGGCTGTACTATCGCTGAAGGTTCTTAAGACTCTGAAACAATGGGAGAAACTGAAAATGCTTGATGGTATCCTGTACAGGGCATGTAAAGACTCAGTGACTGGGAGAAGCGCCACCAGTATATGACACCTTCCTCCCTAGTCACACATGTTCTTCGTGGTGTCCACGATGATGCCGGGCATCAGGGTCAGAGTAGGACACTGTACCTGGCAAGGCAGAGATTTTTCTGGAGTACCCTGGAGCACGATGTCCGAAAATATTGCAAATGCTGCAAACGCTGTGTAGTCAGCAAGACATTGGAGCCAGAGGGAAGAGCCCCACTCGAAAGTATCAAGTCTACGTACCCCCTTGAGCTGGTTTGTCTGGACTTTTGGTCTGCAGAGGACTCCAAAGGAAGGAGTGTGGATGTATTGGTGGTGACAGACCACTTCACCAAGATGGCCATGCTTTCTGCTGCTCAGACCAGTCAGCAAAACAAGTTGCGCACCAGCTCTGGGATAGATATTTTTTGTGTCTATGGATTCCCCCAGAGGATCCATTCAGACCAAGGGGTGAGTTTCGAGAGCCAACTGATCCAGGAGCTTTTACAGATTGCAGGCGTGAAAAAGTCAAGAACAACACCTTATCACCCAATGGGGAATGGCCACACTGAGAGGTTCAACAGAACCTTAGGGAACATGATCAGAGCCTTACCGCCCAGGGATAAGATTAAATGGCCGCAAATGCTGCAGACATTGACTTTCGCATATAACTGTACAGCTCATGAGTCAATTGGGTATGCTCCCTTCTACCTGATGTATGGGCGGGGTCCCTAGACTGCCGGTGGATGTTATGTTCCACAATGTGGAGAGGAACAGTGATATCATTGACTATGATAGCTATGTCAGGAGAATGAGGGATGACCTCAAGGAAGCTCTCATCTTGGCCCAAGTCAACACTGATTCCAGCCAGTGGCGCCAGGCAGACTTGTACAACATGAAGACAACAGGTGCAGACATTGAGGAAGGAGATCGAGTTCTCTTGGCAAACAGAGGTGAACGTGGTTGCAGGAAGTTGGCTGACAGATGGGACTCTACACTGTACACTGTGGTCTCTAAAGATTCAAATTGCCATACATACCACATCAAAAACATCATCAATGGACAGGAGAAGATTGTTCATAGGAACTTGATCTTGCAAGCTAGCTTCTTGCCAGTGGTAATCAAACAGGAAGCGGATCCTTCCTTTGACAGTGGCTCTGAACCAAGTTGGGACCAGTGTGATGTGGAGAGAACTGCCTCTGTGACTGGATCAGAGTTTGACCCTATAGAGCGTACTACCAGTTGGGTAGCAGAGACTTTAGTTCCTCCAGAAGGAGAATGTGCATCATCTGAACCTCCTGAAGTATCCGCTGACAATGCTGTGCCAGAGGCTGACAACTCCCAAGCAGACAGTAGTGATGGTCATGCTGGACCATGTGCTGAGAGTCACAGTGTTGGGGTTGAGACAAACAGGGCCAACAACGGTGAAACGGATAGTATGCATGGTGCAGAAGTGCCAGAACTGAACCACAGTCATCCTGAGGACCAAGTAGCTAGAGGATCAATGTCTGAGATCACTTTGAGACACGATAGAGCACCAAGTACACAGTGGGGCACATCAGAACAAGAGTAGGAAGGATAGTAAAACCAGTTAACAGATTGATTCAGAACATGACGCAGAGAAACAAACAAGCTAGTGGTGGAGTTAGTGGGTTAGCCAAAACTTTATTTTTGTGAACAACCATCAGTTATCCTATTGGAATAGTTCTAAGATAATTAGCAATGTGTATAATATGTATAATTCTGTTAAGTAAGTTCAATGTTGGAGTAACAAGTCATTTATTCATTAGGATGAGATTGTGTATAAGGCACCTTCTTACGCGAGTGAACATTGGAAGTCTGGCCAGCTTCTTTTTGACACTTTCCCTTTTGGTTGGGAGACGGTTTTGTCGCACGTAAGAGTACTGTGATGTACTGTGAGAAAATAATGTTATGTTACTGTTATTTAGAACTCTGCCATTACCTGACCCTCAGTGTTTTGAGAAGTTCAGGGGGGGAGTATTTAGCTGAGTTACTTTATTATGTTTAATTTTAGTGAACATTCTCAAAACTATTTTTTTTTATACTGAAATTCTTCTGTTTTATATATATTGTAAATTTTGTTTAATGTGAATGTAATCATTGTATCTGTTGTATATAGTTCCTATTTGTCTGTTGTAGCAGGGGGGGCTTTAATTAATGTAACACCCATAGGACACACATGTGACGTACAGCAGACTCCTGGTAAGAGCTGGATGACGCTATTGCAGGTAAGGCGCCTCTCAATGCTCTCCGTCTCTTGTATAAGCTGACAAGTTTTAATGAGTGTTTTCTGTCTGAAACTGAATGGAAACATCACGCTTTGTGGTTGTTGATGTGTTTTGAGGTTCTGTTGTCACTTTTGGTCGGCAGAAATGGATTTTAAAAGTGTTTGGTTTAACGGAGATCAAACCTCATTGGTGTATTGTTTGGCTTGCTGCAGGAGACGGAGAGCGCCTGACGTTCCATGTGCTGACTGTGCCCTTTACTGCTTGTCTTGTAGAAGAAAGCTGGATGACACTTTTGTAGAATAAACGGCAGAATTCGGGTATTGCTGTGTTTGTCTTCTTCCAAATCACCAGCAGCCATTCTAAAGCCGCTACACGTGCACTGTTTTTGTAATAACAAGTCAATGTTCGTAAATAACTGATAACACGATCGGGCTGTTTAGGCTCACCGTTTAAGGCCTCCTCGCCATCGCATCTTTCTGACTAATAAGCCGGACACTATGGCGACTCTAATATCACGTAACTCGTGTGGCAAAACTCCCATGTCCAACATATATCTGTATCAGTGTCAACACGTGTGCATTTTTGTGGCTAAAATATTATTAGCAGCCACTTACGTCAACTTATTACTTTGAATGTCAATAAGGAAGTCTTCATTCCCACAGTGCCGTCAGTTTGAATTGCAAGACCCAATGAATTTCAGGTTTGACTGCGTTTTGTTTTATCGTTTTGTAAAAGAACAGAAAGACGTGCTAAAGGCTGCAGGAAAATCACAAAAGTTTTACTGGGAAAGGAACAAGAAAGAGTGAAAGTAATATACTGTGCAGAACTGGCCGAGTTTGATTTACAGTGTTTCATTAGCACAGTTCTGTTATGTACCGTTTGAACATCTTGCACTTCTGCGTCTTATCAAAAAAGAAAATTATACAAAACAATCTTTAGAAAGCTTGAATGTACAACTGAGCATTCTAGGAATAAAAACGAAAAGTAAAAAGAGTAAATTTATTTATAGAGTACCTAATTTTAGAGTACAGTATATGATTTTTAAAAAGAAATGACAAGAAAAAAAACAGCCGTTTGAACGTAATATATAGAATATATATAAACGGGCAACTTAGAAATAGAATACCTTGTGTATTTATCATTATTACTCAAAGTTACTTTTGACAACTCCCAGTGCTGACTTTAAATGCTAAATGTAAGTGTAGAGAATATTTCTTCTGTTGTGTGAGAACAAGGGCTGAAATAAAACCAGTAAGTGTACTGTATGAGTGAATAATAAATGAATAAATGTATATTGGGGGGGGGGGGGGGAATTCAAGAGTTAATATCAGATGTTTTAACGGGTTTTATTGGAGGACAGAAAAATATCTGTTTTCCTGCATTTATTATTTGTTTAATTAGTTATACTATAAATAACACTTTCACATAGTTCTGTTATCCCATTGCTTAAAAAAAGTATTTAAGTAATAAAATGTAAAAAATACCAAACAATTTAGCTTATGATATATCAATACCCTATATATACAGTATATATATGTGTGTATATTAAAAACAGGTTTATACAGTGTGTTTGTTGTGTATAAATATTTTTGTTTTTAATAAAATAACTACATCATTATATGTTTATTATTACTTTATCATTTTTGGTCTGCAAAGGACTGTGCCCCTGGATGGCCCAGTTATAAGTAGGTCACTCTGTCAGACCCCCTTGACCCTCGTACCGCTCCCAGGGACACGAAAGCTGTGTGATGCTTAAGATGCTTCTGGATAATTCCTTGTCAGCCCGGTGGCTCCCCGTGTGGTAACGATGCAGACGTTTGGCCACACGTAGTTGACCAGTGCCTCTGTCTACTGACTGCTGCCATAATAGTAATAGTTCTACGCTGTAATAATATCACAGACATGCAGACCGTCAGCCATCACTAGTAGGAGAAGACAGTATAACCGGGTTAAAGGGCATTATACAGCTCTATTGAGTCTGGATGTTCATATTTCATGGTCAATACTGTGATAAAAATAAATAAATAATGCCACCACCCCAGAGTTTGTCTCCAGCAGTGTTTTTCAACAGTTTTGGCAAATGGACCACTTTTAAAAAGTTGAAATGTTTCATAGCCCAGCACTTCTGATTCGAGGACGAGTGTTTTACACCACCCCTCAGCCCACGGCCGCTCGTTTAATGTCAATCGATCATCCCTCCAGGGTTAGGGTTTCCACCTTGGAGTTCTGAACCGCTCGTTTAAAGATGATCCATCATTCCTCCATTGATTCCTCTTGGAGGTTCAAGGCACTTGTTTAGGACGGCTCGAGTCCCTTTACAGGTCCGAGAACAAGCAGCTCCTATCATCATAATACAGGAAGAGCATAACGGCTTGGCAATGCGTATGTGTGTGTGTGTTGTGTGTGTGTGTGTGTGTGTAATATATACTATATATATAGTATATATAGTATATATAATAGAGAGAGAGACGGAGCATTCAGATGATGCTCTGGTCTGCTGTTTTACTGACCATCAAAAATGTGCTGCAGACCAGTGCTGATCCGTGGACTGGGAGTTGGGAAACACTGACCTGAATGGTCGAGCCAGCACTGGGAACACTTTGGGTTAGGCCTGTGCGATATATCAAGTGGCACAATATGAACAATATTTTTTAATGCATCGTTTTAAAACAAACCTATCGCGATATATTATGTAATATGTTTTATTAAACACTACAAGTGTGTAGTGCGTTATTTCTGCTAATTGCAGCACATCCTAAATGCAGTCATTGCGATTAAACCCCGCCTCCTGCTAATCTTAAACAGTAACAACAATGGCTGAGATGGAGGCAGAAACGAGTACGACTATCAGCGATGATTTAATGCCAAATTACTATCGTTTGTGATTGAAAGGTACAAATGTGACCTCCGTTGTTTGGAAATGGTTTGGCTTTAGACAAAATGATACAGAACAAAAGACTGTTATATGTAAACTTTGTAAGAGAGAAAGAAGTAGGAACGAAGAGCGGCAACACCTCGAACCTCTTCAATCATTTGAAAACAAAACACGTTACGAAGTACGAAGAATGTATTAAACTTCGCAAGAACTTTGCTCAAAACGCAACGAAACACATCCCTGCCGCAGAACAAATCACGCTGGCGGCAACGTTCTCTCGTTGCATACCGTATGAAAAAACAAGCCCCACATGGAAGGAAATAACAGCTGCAGTAACATACAACATTGCAAATGATATGCATTTAGCACATAATGAACTGCCACAGGGCATCTTTAAAGCCAGAGGTAGTTGACAGACTTGTCTTTCTTGCACAAAATTTGTGAAATTGTGTTACCTGAATGCATGTTCTTGCCACGCTTTATTTGTTTACAAAACATAGCTTAAAAAGAGCATATTGAAACATTATTATTTTAAGTTTTTTTTAGGCAAACCTAGTAAAGTAGATAAAGCATCTACTCCTACGTCACCTAATATTCAGACAACTGGCTTTCTTGCGTTAATGAGTATATTTTGGTTTATGCCTATGATGTAAAGTTGTAAGTTTGCAATTACATGTAAATAACAAGAGCAATATAAATGTGTGGCGTCTTTTTAAAGTAATAATAGATAGGAAAAAAATATTGTTGCATATTGTATATTGACTTTTGGTCCAAAAATATCACAATTTGAATTTTGAGCCATATCGCCCAGCCCTACTTTGGGTACATAAAATGCTCGTCTTTCTTTAGCCATTCACAATATCATCTGCTCATACAAGGCACCCAAATAAGCTTGTGGTGATTACTTGTCAAGTGGAGCCAACTATACCCAGTGGAGAATCGCAGCCTACAGTACGTTAAAGTCCGCACACTGAGGTCCTGGCCATGGGTCCAAACGGTCCTAACCATACGCACGGCATTTCAGCTGTGCCTGTGTTCATCAATGTAAACGTGTTTTGTGTCTGCATGTGTACTGTGTGTGTGAGTATAAAGCACACGGCCTACCAGAGTCCATTTGCCTTTATCTAGCATATTGTACTTTATACAGATACGCTCAACTAGTTATGCCTGATGAGAAGAGTGCAGCTTCAAAACTGACCAAGTTTCACTCACAGTGGCATAGGAGCGATGAAGGCAATTCATTCCAACTGTACACTTAGAAAGGGAAATGCAACACACTGTCCTTCTATTCTACACACCACAGACAGTTTAAATTTGGCTTAGGTAAGAAGCCATCTATTGTCGCCTACTTTTTACTTGTCTGTGTGTGAAACTCACTTCTTCTGTGGCTTATCAGCAGCTGAGCTCCTCTCCAAACTGTGCCTGAGCCCCTCGGATCCAAAGTCCTAAGACTTCAACTTCTCATCCCTGTGTCTTTCGTCAACAGGCAGAAATGTAAAGCGTTTTCCATGATTGAATCGATAATCCGCTCCTTACCTCACCTGGGCAAACGGAGAAAGACAGTTTCTTGTGCAGAAATGCAGTTGTGACATTGAGGCCAGTCTCTTCTCATTACACTGATTATATTATGTTTACAGTAACGATTCCAATTTAATTTTACTTTTACTCTAATCCTGTTGTTTGGCTTTCATGGCAGCTTACGCATTACCTAATAACTTATAAATGTGTGCTTGTTTTTGCAGATCCTGTACTTCTGACCATGGCATTCAATTCATGCAATCCAGGTAGGTCTTCAGAGCTGATCCACAGCCATTCAACTTCTCAGTTGTTATGATGTTTGTCCAGAAACTGAAGCTGTGTCTCTAAACTGGTGCATTCATTGGCATGTCACTACTGTGTAGGAGGACAGGCTTCCAGGCAGGGAGAAGGACATTGTGGAGAACGGCTATTCAGCTCAGGTGTACTGGTGTTTTCTGGTGTACTGGTCATCCCGCTGTGAACGCTGCTCATGCTAAACTGGCGTGTAGAGTTCACAAAAGACACCTTTTCTATCCAGCAGCACAAGACCAGCTGATTTCCTGATTTTTGCCCTCATTTCAGAAGGGCATACGTGACAGATTTCATAGGCCTTTAGAGACATTATTGTTTCTGATGACATCTTCTTACAGCTCCTGGAAATCTGAATACACACCACAATTCATAATCTCTATAGCATGACTAAATAGAGATTTTCTGTTTTGTAATAAAAAAGTCCTGTAATTTCTAGGAGTTCTAACGCAGGTTTAATTGACCTGTTATGCCAGTGTTTGTGTTCCCACTTTTGGCTCAGGTCCTTCCTACCACCTGTGACGTCTCCACGCTCTCCATCCATCTTGAGTTGGTCAGGTCCCTCCGATGGTGTAACAGCCAGTCAGACTGGCACTGAACTAGTGTACACTCTTAGTGATTCGTGAGGGTTTCATGGAGGGTGACCAGGCCTGGCTGGCAGGCAGGCATCTTTTTACACACTCTGTCCAGCCTCAGTTAGATGCACAGAGGTGGCAGGGTGTTTTTTATTACTAAATAAATGTTTTAGTTAACAAAGTAAACTTTAATGCAAATGAACACATGCCATAGTTGTGAAATGTAACGTTGATTCCCAAACACCAAAGTTATCCTTTAAGCTCAGAGAACTGCATTTTCTCTTTTCCACATTCTCGTAGAGGACTTTATTGTCTTTTTTTCATTAAATATGGCTTCCTCCTCACCGCTTTACCATGCAGCCCAGACTGTTGACCAAAAACAAATCCTAACCAGACTTTGGCAATCACTGGCCAAAATAAACTGGAGAAAATTAAAGAACAGCGTCATCACACCAGAGTTCAACAACTTCTTCTTTAAATGTTCAGCTTTCCCTTCAGCACTGCAGCCAATTCTTAACACAACATTTAAAATTCCCATGAATGCCCAGATGAAGTGTCTTTGCTTGCTTGCTTGCCATTGGAAGAAGTCACAAATTGCAGACTGCTGGGCTGACCATTCGGCCCCTGCTGCGTACCCTCGCTTTGAGGAAGTCCAGATTAATCACTGATTTCCTTACAAATGTCTGCCTCCATTTTAAATGATTTATGATTTTTTTTTCCTCTCGCTGTCTTTCGTCTTTCATTTATTTTTATGTATTTATTTATTTTTGAGAATCTTTCTCCATTCCCCTCTGTCAAGCTGCATCTTGTGCTCCCTTCTTCTTTGCTGCACTTAGGCTCAGTGGGGTGAGTGATGGCAACTTAGATTGTGAGGATCATACGAGTGGAAAGGCACACCTTAGGGGTGGAGTGTGGCCTTCTCGCATTGCACCTTTATCTCTCTATTTCTCTCTTTATCTCAAAGTCACTTACCCGATAGTATGGCCCATCGGGGACACAGCCCACTGGGAATTACCCGTTTGCCCCAGTAAACCAATACAAGTCGTCTGTGCACTGGTGAGTTGTACTTTACTCTACTGAGTCATCTGCTCTCTTTGCGGGTTCAGTTCTAATTTAAATTTTACTAACTCCTACTGTTTAATTTAACACCCTTCATGGGTTAATGAGTAACCCATTTTCCTCCTCATCATTTTCATTTAAGATTTTGCTGTTTAACTCAAAATAAATAGTATCAAGAGTGGTATTGTGATCCTTAGCCTCCTTTGGAGCTATAAATATGCTCTTACCACATGTGCCATGGAGCAACGTCTGCCAAAAGCTCAGGTTCAGATGAGTGCATCCCGTTAAGCTGTGTGTCTCAGGTTTGGTTTGCTCTAAGCGTTTCAATCTGTGACTTTACACTTTGTTATGCGAGTGTCTTGGCCCGAGGGAAATAACAAGAAACTGCTGGTCAAGGATTATGTCTGTCATCCTTAGATAGCACACACCCTGGTGTGTTTAATGTCGATCCCATAAAGAAGACTTGAGCTCAATTCTCTGCTTCTTCAAAACCTGAATTTGAGGTCCTCTGCACAAGGGCACCCTGTTGTGTGTCTGAAACTAAACTCGGTAAATTACTGCCACTCGGGCTTGGAAAATGGGAGTCCTGCACCTCCATTTCTCCATTTAAAACTAACACACACTCTGAAATGAATCATTTAAAATCCATTCTAAACTATTTCAAGGGACTTGCAGCTCTCCAGCTGTGCCACTCTAAGGTTCATTTTCCTTGAAGGGTTTAACTTTTCTGATGACACAGCCGTCAATCTCTGTTGATACTATGAGTAAGGCAAAATGTTTGGGTCCTGATAGAAAATCCACAAGGAGTTTATGCTTTTTCTGGAAGCAGTGGTCTAATCCATTGTTTCAAACTGTAGTTCGGTCATTTTCTCTAGAATTAATAACCTCAGAATGAATAGAGTCCTTAATCTATTTGCTTTACTGCCTGACCTGATTGGTTGAATACGAGGCCTACACACTGTTACTCATCAACTGATACACCCAGATCACACCGGCGTTTCGCCAAGCCTCTGATAACACTCGTCATCTTCTGTATGTAACTGTCAAGGCCGCCATTCTCTGCTTGGAGAAGTAGAACTTGACGGTGTGATGGGATTAAGTGTAGAATTTATCGACATTGTTAAGGCTCACTGTTATTCTTTCAAACTCTAATATCTCCTCCTGTTTTGTTTTTACTTTCCAGTTGTGTCAGACACGGTTATCTAAACTCTTTGCTTATCATTAATCAATCTCTTAAATTTAATTTCCAACTCATTTTAAAACTAATATGACAAAGCTCACCATTTGTATTAAAGTAAATGAAATCGTATAAGCTCATTGGCAGCAGAAATTAGGCATCTTTAGCCCAGCGGAGAAAAATAAAAGAAAATTTGCAATAAGCAGTTGAAAATGACAGTTGGCAGCACAGTTTATCAATTGATGAGTCACTTTATCAAAAGGATACGGCCTATTGTTTCTGAATCCTTGTCCAGAATGCTAAATGTTACTTTAAATTTAACTCCCACTAAACTCAAAAATACTGAAACCCACGGCCTGTTTGTCAAGTTTGCTATTGGAAGACAAGCTGTTAGTGTTGGACTTTTGTGGAGCTTTGTCATAAACACTTCCCCAAAGATGTCAGTCGCACCCCTAGACTCAAGGACAGATTTTATTCAATAGTCATTTGTTCTAACATTGACAATGACAATATGATCCTCCCTGTCTTTACCACGTCCCTACCTACAATTCCAGTAAGAAGGCCCACCATACGAGGCTCTCTGGCCTTAGAGCACATCATCTTTCTAATGACGAGTCCCCCACCATCACTACTTGTCTCCTCCTGGGGACTGGTTTTGAGATGAGGTGTCGAGATTCCTCACGCCTGCCTATCATCTGAGAGTTAACTGATTCTTCATCCTGCTCTGCATGGCTGTATAGAAGTGACGATGCTTTCTTAAAGTCCTAGACTGGCACATTTGCACTTATTGTAGAGTGGAGCAGATGCTGTAATGCTGAGGTGACGTGTTCATTTTCTTTTTATATCTAATTGTTCTGTTTTGCTCATTAGGTCCAGGGGGAGATCAAAGAGGCCCGCCAGGAGTAAGTTTTTGTTTCTTTTAAATATCTCATAATTTAATGTGCATTGTGATTGGAACTTTATGGCTGCTTGTTAAAGTTCATCTCTTCAGGCAGGAAAACAGCTGAATTGAAATCCAATTTTAAAGCTTTGAGTTCTCACTGCATTGTCATGTGTTTGCTTGAGCTCGTCCGTTTGCCTGTTCTCCCTGCTGCACTTCCTTCCATTCTCTGGTCACTAACTCACTTTCTTCTGTGAATAGCCAGCTCCAGGGTTCAAAGCAGATGACTTCTGCCAGCCTGAGAATTGAAATTCTTTTATGTCAGCTGTCTATTTCAGAGGCATGGAAACCAGGTGGGAACATGTCTAAAACAAGGGGCATTTATTGGGTACCCAGACCTAAAGAGAAGAGATTGGGCAGGAGAATCTTGTCCAAAGCCAAAGTGATACTGAACAGGAGTGTCCATCACCTCTACAGTCCACTTAGGGTGCTGTTGTCACTGTCATACGGTCATCAAAAAGAGTTAAGAGTTTAGTTTCTGGGTGGGGATTGGACACTTTGAACTTTGCATGGGTTCAGTCCAAACCCTCTCAGTTTTTCTGTCCATCCAGTTCAGGATCATATGGAGCTGGGTGCAGACCACACACTGCCCTGTCCTACTGCAGGGCACATTTACACTTACACCCACAGGGACACACACAGAGGAAATTAAAGAGCCGTGAATCAGCCTATCCTAACATTATGGTATGTCACCAGAATAAAGTTATTGTTTTATAGTGCATTACAGGATGTTGGCGTGAAGGCCTGAAAAACAAGGGGCTTTACACCGAGTTTGGCATAGTGGCCGCACTGACCGCTGTCTCCATTAGGAGTGATGTGTCTATACGTCTGTCACATTGGAGCAGTCAGATCCACTTGTAAACTTGACGTGTCTCCACATACGTGTACAAGTTGTTATGTTAAAATCTGTAACTTTCCAATTTCTCAACCAATTTGTCAGTTTATGTAGCGTATTATTTGTAAAACTTTTGCAGGAAGCAGGGACAGTATGAGCCTTATTGTTTTAGAGCTAAATAATAAATAAATATCAAACCTATTCAGTTTTCTCTGAAGACAGTCAAGGCTGGGGGGGGCTGTCAAAAGGCAGGGCCTGTTAAAGCCCACTGCGGCACTCCTGTATGATTCAGAGAGACCCCTTTCCAGGTAGGTGAGGCGTGCAATGGGTGTCAAAAAAGGGATTAGTACAATATAATACACAGAAGAGGACTCAAGTAATCCTCAGTACAATGCATGGTAACAGTACAAGTACAAAACTAACTGCATGAGTGCCTGTTAAGGTCCGTGTGCTCTTGTAGTGACAGGACAGCAGGCAGGCAAAATGAGGACGACATTATGAAAGGTTATAGTGGCCCTGACTAATGGGGACAGGTGGGAGGAAGTAGTAGTTACAAGCTATAAGTGCCATATGGGATGGACGGGCATGCCGGCCAGGACCGTGAAGGGGTCTTTACCTGGATGGGATGCCTCAAGTAGATGGATAGGCATCCTGTCCAGAATAAATTCTAATACCTTCCCTACCAGGGATGAAAGGGAACGAGAACTAATGACGGTTTCCAGGAGCAGCCTAGCCCACCAGGATAACAGCTGCCCTGTATTCCATGCAGACTCCAGCAAGGAATGCCAGGAGTTGTAGTTCAGCATTCCAGCCCTGCTGTGGTCAGGGGGTGCTACAAGAGGGCACTGCAGGGACATACTCCCTATTCTCGACTTCCGTATGTCTCAGTAGTGTATCCAGTTGGCAAAGTCGTACTGTCAGGTTCTAAACTGAAGGAGCTGCACTGCCTTGTCGAGAGAATCGAAACTGGGAGGAAAAAAGGCAACAGTCGACTGGAAGAGGGCAGTGCAGTAGAGAGAGAGAGAAGGAGAAGAAGAGGTGATGGGAAGAGAGACAACTTGTGCTTTGATACTTTTATGGAGGTATTTGTGGAATAAACATCCTTTGTTTGAACCCGGGACTGTCTTGTGCGTTCGTGTTTGGGGCTCACTGGCACCCCCAATCTATCACAATGCAGTGGCCAGAAACTTCAATATCTAAGGACGGACCCCAAGCTTCTCTCTCACTCTCTCTGTCTCTGCAAGAAGGTGTAAATGGCCAATAAAGTGAATTATTGATATCATATCATAACACCACCTCCAAATGTCAAGTTAGTGTGAAGATGACCACCGTAAAGGTCACTACCACAGGTGTGAGGGAGCCCTGCCATAGGCACGGCTCAGTTCACTGTGACAGACATTGAGGGATATGAAAGTGCTTGGGTCTGGCATACGTAGTTGATGGACGTCTTTGGAAGAACATCTCCTCGTTGACAAGTGAAGACGTATTCAGAACACGTTCAGTAGGCGATAGTCGGAGGGTGCAGGCTTTACTTTTACTACAGAGTTAGGTATGGGTGATATTTTCTGCCAAAACCAAAATGAAATGAAAGTTATAAAATGAAAATGCAACCTCCTGTTACCAAAACGACGATTAGAGAAAGATTGTGAGAGTGTCGTCTCGGGTTTGGAAGGGCATTTTGTTTAACACAGCCGACACACACAACAGCCAGGCATCTTTCCTACGGCGGCTGGAACTTGAACTTCCCTACAAGCTCTTCCCAACGGCCTCAGATTCCCAATAAGACACATCGACTTTTGTCCTACATTCTCCACAAAACTTGAATATTTTCAATTTCACAAAAATGGAATTGTTTGTTACAGGAGATACAGTATGTAATGTTTCACTTTACATTCTTAGGAGGCACCTAATAAAGTGACAGTCCTTCGTATATTCACATGTACTGTAAATGTACCTTTGGCTGTCTACACTTCTTCCAGTAATATGGAGCAGATCTGTCTTGGTGGGAACTTGACGTCATAGTTTCCTTTATGCAGGGAGAATACGTCATCTGTAATGGATCTGCTTGACTACAGTCAGGTCAATGTACTGACGCGGGCATAAAGTACAAGAACCTTAAGATAATTACGAGCACACATTGGGTTACCTTAACGGTACTTGAAGCTGATGTGGTGCCCGTGTCCACTGATGCTGAGCTTAGGTGAAGTACAAACTCACGTAAACAGGGCCGGCCCAAGCCTTCATGGGGCCCTAAGCAGAACAAGCCGCCTTGGCACTGCCAAATCTACTATTGTCAATGCTTGATCATTCACACACCTACTATAAATTTAACACAGCCATTTTATTAGTTGTTTCCATTGTCAGCCTGGCCTGTTTTCACCCTTCTGTGGTTTTTACTCTTAAAATGTATTAAACTTTTGCAGCATGCTTATGCGTAGACTTTAGAAAATAAACGTCACACACGTGTGCTTGGGGGGCAGTCAGTGGGCTCAACTGAGCAAGGGGCTGTGTCCAGAGAGCTGTTACAAAGTGCAATAATGCCTGTGCTCCTTCATCTACAGATGCTCAGAAAACTCACTCCGAAGGCCCTCCCACTAACTGACCTCCTTTCCGCCCATCTGGCCCTCCTCTTCCTCCTTCACCACAATATATGAACGCCATGCACTTACTGCGGGCCGTCTGCGTTTTGACTTCGTCTCCAGTGACTACTCTCTGCAAGTTTTACAATCTGTTTTCTCTCCTTCTTTTTTTGACAGTATATGGAGTGGTCCCCCAAACCTTTTCCGTGGTCTTCCCTCTTCATTTACAAGAGATTGCCTTTTCATTTTATAATGTTAAGTTTTTGTTTGTTATTTTTTTTTCAGAAAATGCCCCCCATACACTGCTTAGAAAAGTCTTCCTAAATGCAGTTCAGTGTGCACCTCCAGCGTCTTTGTCCTTCTAATTTTGTGAGTTTCGGTTGAGTTATATTGTGACTTCAAGTCGGCTACATTCGTAGTCAATGTTGTTTGAAAAGAGGGCAAGAACAGGAAGGTTCATTAACTTCTGTGTTTATTTTTACTTTTCAGACTGGTGAAAATGAAGCAGAATTGCGACGTTTCACAAATATAACATTACAACATTTGAGACAGTTAAGAGCAGAAAACAATAGTTTGTCAAGTGACATTCGACAGAGGGAAAATGACCTCCGCCAGCTGAATAATAACATCGTTGGCGTAAATAACCAGATTCATGCCTGTCTGAATGAAATGGAGGATATTTTTTCATCGCATGTGCAACGCAGAATAAACTAAAATTAATTGTAAGTATAACATTATTTGTGCTAAAGACGTGAGATGTAAAACCAAATTAGCCAATATGGCCATCAACTGTTGCCATCAGATCATTCGTCCTCTTTGTTTCTCACTTGTGGTGACATTAAATTTGGACAGGTGGATACAAACCTGTAAAGTCCATCCAGAGAGTGACTGGGCAGGCTGGGATACCACTGACATCTTGGCTCTGTGCACAACCTGCTCTGCGTTTGTCCGCTTTGCTTTACGTGCTCTTGGATTAGACACAGTGAGGGCCAAATCGGCAAATCCAGCGGTGAAACACACAAATTATCTGAATCTGACACCAAACAGCAGACCTGTGCAGTGACACAAATGTCCCCAGATCTGAGGGCGATGGCTGTGTGTGTGACGGAATGTCCTGGAAGAAGCACGTCTAGTGATTCATTTCTCTCTCGTTTTTTCTTTGTAGGTTGGAGCCACCTGGACGTTTTTGAAATTCTTTGTGATGTTCTGTTCATTTTAACTTTGGTCTGTTTAAAAATGTAATTAAAAGAAATGTGTATGAAGTTCTTGTGAGGTCTTCTGTCTTAGCTGAGGGGGTTTGGGTGTCAGGATGGCAGTACCCAGTAGCACAGAAGATTCACGGAGGTCCCACCATCAGGCACAAGCGATACACCCGGATTGATGGTGTGCGCTCCATGAGTAAGGTGGGCAGCAGTAGGCAGACGGACAGATGGAGATTTAGAGGATGAAACCAGAGCTGCCCGTGGGATGAGGAGAGCCAGAGCCGCGTCTTTACTTGTCGGGTCAATGGCAAATTCCCTTCAGCCCACTCTACTGAAAAGGAACAATTCAGATCAATCAAAATAACCCCAGTCATACACAGACAGCATGTACCTACATATATATGTGTGTGTGTGTGTGTCTACTTAAATGTTCTACAGGTGGAGGGTCCATCGGCAGTAGAGGAGAGAACTTCACACTCAAGTCCATTTGACCTTTGCCAGCAGGCGACTGTGTCCCTCTCTGGACGCCCCAGTCGCTGTTGTTCGTCTCATGAGGCTGCGACACTGATGACGGCAGCACATTCCCTTCAAGGTCTGCCAGAGACCTGGCGTCACCACGAGGCAGCTACAGGATTTCCAAGTGCCCATCCATATTCCAGGCTGATATGATGCCATAGGAATGAATTTGAATTTGAATTTAATTTCATGACACTGCATTGAAGGGTTTGTGTCAAATGCTTTTATTCTGCTGCGTGTGCTTCATCTTCAATATGCGCTGGAGGAGGAAGAAGAGCTGCTGGTGGTCCTGTAGCAGGGCTGATGCTGGCCATAAGGCACTGTATGTTTTGGGGGGGCGAGGTGCTACACTGTCTCCACGTTGTTACCCACATCAGTAGGTAAAGGGCTTTGTGACGCCAGTTTCGCAAGTTCCATGTACACTCAGGGCTGTAAAAAGCATATTGTACTTTATACAGATACGCTCAACTAGTTATGCCTGATGAGAAGAGTGCAGCTTCAAAACTGACCAAGTTTCACACACAGTGGCATAGGGGCGATGAAGGGAATTCATTCCAAACTGTACACTTAGAAAGGAAAATGCAACACACTGTCCTTCTATTCTACACACCACAGACAGTTTAAATTTGGCTTAGGTAAGAAGCCATCTATTGTCACCTAGTTTTTACTTGTCTGTGTGTGAAACTCACTTCTTCTGTGGGTTATCAGCAGCTGAGCTCCTCTCCAAACTGTGGCTGAGCCCCTCAGATCTAAAGTCCTAAGACTTCAACTTCTCGTCTCTGTGTCTTTTGTCAACAGGCAGAAATGTAGAGTTTGTTCCATGATATAATTGATAATCCGCTCCTTACCTCACCTGGGCAAACGGAGAAAGAAAGTTTCTCATGCAGAAATGCAGTTGTGACATTGAGGCCAGTCTCTTGTCATTAAACTGATTATATTATGTTTACAGTAACGTAACCTGTGACCTTTTTTAAATCAGATTCCGATTTAATTTTACTTTTACTCTAATCCTGTTTGGATTTGATGGTGGCTTATGTATTGCCTAATAGCTTATAAATGCGTGCTTGTTTTTGCAGATCCTGTACTGTAGGCCATGGAAGGCGCAAACTGGCGTACTCATTGGCATGTCACGGCTGTGTAGGAGGAGAGGCTGCCAGGCAGAGAGGTTCTTCAGTCCAAAGGAACAAGACAAACACTGCGGTCTGAATGGACAAAAATGGCTGAGTGAAGTGCAGTCGTCAGCACTGTTTGACTACACTGTAGCTTTTATAACTTAAAAGTCTAGGCAGGGATGAGTCCGTGCAGCAGTGATAACATTGACTTCTAGCTTTGAATCGTTTAGAAAATCTGATGTCATGAGGAACGTCACGACTTCTAATTGGTTCAGTAACACTGAGAACACAAGAGTCCGGAGGCACGCTCAATGTAGATAAACACTTATTCTGGAAATTCCATCCTCTGAATAAAGTCCACCACATTTACATTTGGTCCAGTGATACTGAACACTTGAGAGGTGAAGGCAAGGGTTCGATATCAGAGGCAGGGTGAAGAAAATTCTGGAGAATGGCTATTCAGCTCAGGTTTTTCTGGTGTACTGGTCATCTCGCTGTGAACGCTGCTCATGCTAAGCTGGCGTGTAGAGTTCACTAAACACACCTTTTCTATCCAGCAGCACAAGACCACCTGATTTCCTGATGTATGCCCTCATTTCAGAAGGACATAAGTGACAGATGTGAACTAATTAAGAAAGAGTCCACTTGAACATCTTGATAGGACAAAAGAATCTTGACTTGGCATTTCATAGGCCTTTGGACACATTATTGTTTCTGAGGACATTTTCTTACAGCTCCTGGAAATCTGAATACACACCACAATTCATAATCTCTATAGCATGACTAAATAGAGACTTTCTGTTTTTTAATAAAAGAAGTCCTGTAATTTCTAGGAGTTCTAACGCAGGTTTAATTGACCTGTTATGTGACTGTCTGTGTTCCCACTTTTGGCTCAGGTCCTTCCTACCACCTGGTCTCTTACTGTTGTAACAGACCCCATCGCCCTCCCCTCTAAACTGGGCCCACAGAACAGATGTATGAAGGTACAATCTGTCACATAACGGATCATCTACACCAACTACACCATTCAGTGTCTGTGACGTCTCCACACTCTCCATCCATCTTGAGTTGGTCATGTCCCTCCGATGGTGTAACAGCCACTCAGACTGGCACTGAACTAGTGTACACTCTTAGTGATTCGTGAGGGTTTCATGGAGGGTGACCAGGCCTGGCTGGCAGGCAGGCATCTTTTTACACACTCTGTCCAGCCTCAGTTAGATGCACAGAGGTGGCAGGGTGTTTTTTATTACTAAATGAATGTTTTAGTTAACAAAGCAAACTTTAAGGCAAATGAACGCATGCCATAGTTGTGAAATGTAACGTTGATTCCCAAACACCAAAGTTATCCTTTAAGCTCAGAGAACTGCATTTTCTCTTTTCCACATTCTCGTAGAGGACTTTATTGCCTTTTTTTACTTTAAATATGACTTCCTCCTCACCTCTTTACCATGCAGCGCAGACTGTTGAGCAACAACAAATCCTAACCAGATATGGCAATCACTGGCCACATTAAACTGGAGAAAATTAAAGAACAGCGTCATCACACCAGAGTTCAACAACTTGTTCTTTAAATGTTCAGCTTTCCCTTCAGCACTGCAGCCAATTCTTAACACATCATTTAAAATTTCCACGAATGCCCAGATGAAGTGACTTTGCTTGCTTGCCATTGGAAGAAGTCACAATTAGCAGACTGCTGGGCTGACCACTTATACACTCGGCCCCTGCTGCATCCCCTCGCTTTGAGGAAGTCCAGATTAATCTCTGATTTTCTTACACATTGCTGCCTCCATTTTGAATTGTTTTTTTTTTTCCCTTCGTTTCCTTTCGTCTTTCATTTATTTTTATGTATTTATTTATTTTTGAGGATCTTTCTCCATTCCCGTCTGTCAAGCTGCATCTTGTGCTCCCTTCTTCTTTGCTGCACTTAGGCTCAGTGGAGTGAGTGGTGGCAACTTAGATTGGGAGGATCATACGAGTAGAAAGGTACACCTTAGGGGTGGAGTGTGGCCTTCTCGCATTGCACCTTTATCTCTCTATTTCTCTCTTTATCTCAAAGTCACTTACCCGATAGTATGGCCCATCGGGGGCACAGCCCACTGGGAATTAACCGTTTGCACCAGTAAACCAATACAAGTCGTCTGTGCACTGGTGAGTTGTACTTTACTCTACTGAGTCATCTGCTCTCTTTGCAGGTTCAGTTCTAATTTAAATTTTACCAACTCCTTCTGTTTAATTTAACACCCTTCATGGGTTAATGAGTAACCCTTTTTCTTCCTCTCATCATTTTCATTTAAGATTTTGCTATTTATCTCAAAATAAATAGTATCAAGAGTGGTATTGTGATCCTTAGCCTCCTTTGGAGCTATAAATATGCTCTTACCACATGTGCCATGGAGCAACGTCTGCCAAAAGCTCAGGTTCAGATGAGTGCATCCCGTGAAGCTGTGTGGCTCAGGTTTGGTTTGCTCTAAGCGTTTCAATCTGTGACTTTACACTTTATTATGCGAGTGTCTTGGCCTGAGGGAAATAACAAGAAACTGCTGGTCAAGGATTATGTCTGTCATCCTTAGACAGCATACACCCTGGTGTGCTTAATGTCGATCCCATAAAGAAGACTTGAGCTCAATACTCTACTTCTTCAAAAGGTGAATTTGAGGTCCACTGCATGAGGGCACCTGTTGTGTGTCTGAAACTAAACTCAGTAAAGACTCAGGCTTGGAAAATGGGATTCCTGTACCTCCATTTCTCCATTTAAAACTAAGGTATTACTAACAAACACTTTGAAACGAATCATTTTAAATCAATTCTGAACTATTTCAAGTGAATTGCAGCTCTCCAGCCACTTTTTCCTTGAAGTGTGTAACTTGGATGTCACACCTGCCATAAAGATTCTGTACATTAAACGAAGACCTGGGGACCCCTTACTGCGAGGGAGCAGCACTACCGCCACACCACCGTGCATGTTTAATACCTGCTTTAATGCACTTCATCATGAAAATGACATCAAGTATTTATCTTAGCATTCTAAGTGACCAGACAATAGGAATATCATGAAGTGAATGGATTCTGTGCGGTGATCGCTGCTGGCGCCTCCTCAGTGCAGGAAGAAGTCAGTTAAATAAGAGCGTAGTGATTAACAACTGGGTCGGGGAACACTTAATATAAAATATTTAATGTGCTACATGAACTTATGATGGAGTTTGAGAAAATCTAGGAAATTAAACATTGATTTTAAGATGAAGTTTAGTTTATGACATTCTACTAACAAAATAAACGACAAGATTAAAGTGGAAATGTCGAGAAAAAAGTCAACATGTCGACATATAGGTTTATTTTTTTATCTTTCTTCACCATGGTCTTAATACGCTTCTGTAACAAACAGTTGGCCCTAACGGTGTGCTCAAGCTTAACTTTGGCGTCCATGAAATGGCCGTTAAAGCGCATCTTTGGTGAGAACACGGCGGATGCCTGCGTAGCCACAGCAATACAAATGAAACCCGATGCAGTTTATTTTACAGATCAAAAACAAAATATGTCGCGATATCAGAAGAACTGTTCAAAATTGCCATTACCTGGTAACAATCCACTTGACAGGTTTGGCAGAAGATCACAGTGTGCCGTATATTTGAGTATGTCTCATTGGACTAAAGACTGTACGATTAAATGTGAATGAGTGAAACTCACAGAGGGTAATGTAATGTATGTAAATAAGGAGGACATTGAACAATGTAACGTTACACTGTATTCAAATGACTCTGCCTCTGATGCTGAGATTTTTCTCGTTGAATCTTTGGGCTCTGCAGTAATTAACTAAGTTTCCATCCAGTTTTTTGCGACGTTTTGTTATCGACATACAGAATATACGTAAAAAAAATGTGCGAAATTTGCTGTCTCCAGCCTGTTTCCATCCAACTGAACTTTTTATCGATAAAATTGTGTGCGTGATGACGTCATTCCCCCCCAAAACGAACTGTCGCATAAGTTTTGTTGTATCGCGAAAAAAATCTGCCCTTGAGCCATTTCCATACATAATTTTGTGTATGTCGCAAATTATCTACCTTTTGTTTTCCACGTTACACCCCCTCCACTAAACAAAGAAACAAAGAAATGGAGAGATTATTCAGACAGTTTTTTGAAATTTGCCAGCTTACTGTTATTTCAGTTTCACAAATAATTGGAATTGTACATAATATCCGAAGACGACAGCAGAATGAAGCAGTTGCTTGTCTGATAGCCCTAGAGCTCGAAGAAAGTACCCCAGTGCGACGAAACCCACGGGGATGGGAGAGACGACGGAATAAGACCTTCTGGGAGGAGGTGGTGGAGAGACACTTCACAGAAAATCTCTGGCTGCAACATTTTAGAATGACACGGCCGACGTTTGAGATGTTGTGTGGATTCATCAGTCCTGATGTTGCGCTCATCACAGGTTGCCACCGACCACCGGTTCCAACCCAAAAGCGGATTGCCATCGCCCTTTACAAGCTGGCAACCTGCGCCAAGTATAGAGTATTTGGAGAAACTTTCGGGGTTAGTAAAACTACCGTCCATCGATATGCTGTGTGCACCGCTATTAAAGAAAAATTAATGCTCGTTATATCAGACTTCCGACTGTAGCGGAGGCCAATGAAATTGCATACCGCAATTCCTTGGTGCATCTTGTGCCACAGATTTACGGTGCGCTGGATGGCACACATGTGCCTATTCTTCCCCCGACGGAAGGCTACCGCGATTACATTAATTGCAAAGGGTGGCCATCTATTGTTCTCCAGGCCCTTGTTGATGACAGGTGCATGATACGAGACATTTGCGTTGGCACTCCTGGAAGTGCCCATGATGCAGCTGTGTTTGCAGCATCGGATCTGTACAGGTGAGCCTACCTTTCAACATCCCTTCTCAGTGCGATAACAACTGAATTAGTACTGTAACCTGCTTCCCTTAAGGTTTTTAATTAAAACTGAAATTTGAATTAATACAAAATAATGACGTTTAATAAAAAAAAAAAACTAAAGTTAATATTAATGAGAGAATTTCTCATATATGCTAAAACATCTGCCATTTAATAATAAGAAAAAAATGTTTAGATAATGAAACACACGGAAATTGAATTAAATTGAGGAAATAACGAGTCTCTTCATCAGACCATGCTAACCGCTCCGCCATTCTCGTTTTGATTGCACATGATGAAAAATGTGACACATTTATTTGCGTTAAAGCCCTTTTTTCCGACAAAAAGTGTTTCCAATGTAGTTTTTGAGACATCTGAAGTATCGATATGGAATTTATGCGCTAAAGTTAAACGGAAAAATATTATGTCGACATGTACAACATTTTATCGATAATTAGCATTTCCATCAGCTATATCGGTAAAAAAATTTGAAGCGCTAAATGTTTTTTCACAAAAACTCCTTGGATGGAAACCTGGTTATTGACACTGTGTGCACTTGAACTGTTTGTGAGGAAACATCGCTAGATAGTTTTGTGAGTGAGCTCAGTCAGAATGAAGCGGACAAGTTGATTGAAGTGCCAGGCATCAGAGCTTTTAAATTTGGTGAAGGAAAGATTGTGCAGGCTACTAAATGAATTAAAATTCCTGCCAAAATTGGACACACCAAATGCAACATTGAAACAGAAGTGATCACTGCAGATATCCCTTTGCTCTTAAGCAAACCATCTTTAAAGAGAGCTGGAACTGTGCTTGACATTGAAAATGACAGCGAGTAGTGATGTTTAACACTAGATATACCAAAGCTTACAAAAAATTACCTTAAATCTGCTTGCACCTCAACGTCAGCGCCTTTTGTCTTGTAAATGTCTCAATAAGCCAAAGTAGCAAGCAGCCTACTATCCCATCCTCCCACCGCTACAGAAAGTGCAAAAATCGCTCTCCCAGCTCAAGTCTGGTTTATCAGGGAGTGAAGTAGCATTTAGAGCTGTATAAGCTAAAAAAATATATCGTTATTTGGAACACATGCATTTCGCGCGTGTTCTGTGTCTACAAAGATTGTAAGTGTAGGATGACAGGAAATACAAGAAATGTTGAACCAATACCTAAAAGACAAACTTTTTCCATGATTTAGTACCAACGACAAAATATAGACATGAAGTGTATAATGTGTGAAGACTGAAGTCCAAATATCAAATAAGCACTTTCACAAAAGATATAAATATAACGGAACAAGTGCGCTTTTATTCAAAATTATAACCAAAGTAAAAGAATTCAGGTTACTGTGGGTCGTTGTAGCGACTTCTTTGCTGGTAAGAGCTGTTGTCTCGTAAACAAAGGGTCGCTGGTTTGAGCCTCCACGCATCTCAAAATAAACGTTTTGAGTAGTCAGCTGCTCTTATTGTTGCTGTTATACCATAAAAACATACATTTGATTTGAGTCTGTAACAGCCGGTGTAAATGTATGGCTACTTGTAAAGATTAGCGTTTTTTTTATTCAGTTTGATTCTCTCAGTTGCGTTCACGCTCCTCCTGATCCGACACTGTTAGTTTTCAAATAAAGATGTGCTATAACAGAGGTGAACTCGGATGAGGACGAGAGTTCTACATCGGACAAAGAGAACAGAAGCACCTCCACACCCCACAACAAACGTTCAATCACATATAAGAACAACGCAGCTGTACCAAGCGTAAAGGCGAAAAATGGCACCGTTTAAATGCACACTGAGGTCCCCTGAGCAGCAATGTATCGAGGGAATTCTTGGTAGCAAGAACAAATCAGATTGCATTCCGCTACCAACATTCTACCAAGAAATGAAAACTTGGGCCAATCACAGACCGTATCAGCTACCAAGAATTGGTCAATGACGGCTCGGTCAGCTACCAACAATTGGAGAATTATGGCTCATGTCGGCTACCAAAACTAAGAAAGGGCGGACCAGCCTCTCGTCAATTAATTAATGTATTCTACAAAAGCTTGTTCGAGTCGGCACACAGACGCTTTGTGATTTGCATTTATTTTTGAACTTTCTAAAAAAGTTTTTCATGAGTGTCGGGTTGTGCAGATTTATTTACATTCACATACACATTTTTTTAAACATTCTTGGTGCAGTTCATTACAGATATTAAATATGTGTACAAAACGTGTAAAAACAGATATAATAAGATACAAATATAACAAACACTGAATTGTATAATCATAGTTTCATTTTACAGAATGTGCTTTAAAAATAAAAATAATATGAAGTGCAGTATAATTATAAAAATACAAATCATAGAAAGTAAAAACTATTTTTTTTTTAATTCATTGTTTGGGTGAGTTCATTTTTATCTGAAAAGACAGATGAACTACGAGTACAAATTACCTACAGAAGACCTGAGGAAAGTCTTTCTGGTATATAAGGACCAATAATTCTTAATGAATTACTGCAGTAAAAATTATATAAGTACTGTATAAATATATATATATATATATATATATATATATATATAAAAACAAGTGACTGGTATTTTTATTTTTTATACTTTACATTAATTTCACAAATCATTCATATCAATACTAATATAGAATAATAATAATTATAGTTATACTCTTTATTAACATTGATGTTATAAAATATGCTTATAAAATAGACCTACACCTTTAATACTCAGACAATTCTAATCACACTGTAGAACTGCATATATATACAGGTGCTGGTCATAAAATTAGAATATCATGACAAAGTTGATTTATTTCAGTAATTCCATTCAAAAAGTGAAACTTGTATATTAGATTCATTCATTACACACAGACTGATGTATTTCAAATGTTCATTTCTTTTAATGTTGATGATTATAACTGACAACTAATGAAAGTCCCATAAGTCTGCATAATTTTTATTTTTTATTAATGATGGCTTAGAAACTAAGTACCGCCTTACATTTGCAGTTGCATATTTTAAAATTAACAAATGATTCTTCTGATAAACGTCAATGTGAATCTGTAGTTTTGTATTGTGCCAACTGTGTTTAGCTTCTCAGATTTGTCTTTTCAGGTTTTAGTGCTCCTCTGTTTTTGTTTTCTTTACCAGAAATAGTTTTGACCATTGATAATATTTGTAATTTTATGACTGAAATTATCAACCAGATTATTAAGAAAAGCTCAAGGGGGGGGGGCAGATATTAAAGAATAAAGATTTCATAAAATATAGCGCTTATGTTGTGATTATATGTGGCACAGAGTGAACCTCGTCACCAGCATCACCAGATAAATAAATAAAATACTCCAATGATCTGATAAAGCAACATCAGCCAATGTCACCCAGCGATGTCTACAGCCTTGTAGATGTGCAGGCCTTCCAGTACGTGTCTTACTATAAACAGGTTCATTTACAAGTCGAGACGCTTGTCGTTTGTTGGTGCACACGATCTTCTTGGGTCAGGGTTTTACCTTAATGCCCCCCGGGGCTCTCCTCTCCTGTTTTAAGACCCTAAACTAGATCAGACTGATTTCACAATGGTATGTTGGACTTTTCTCTGTCATTTTCATTACTTTTCATTACATAATAAGCACAATGGCCTACTGAGTGCTGAAGGCAGGTTATTAGGTGGTGTTTCCATTCATTTTTGAGGAGATAAGAGCTTTACTTGTCATTGCACTTCTACATTCTAACCCACTATCTCTTTGCTTTTTCTTTTTGTTATCATGAGCCTTTCTCAGCCGCAGTACAAGTGTTTCAGTGGTATGAAGCGCAATATCATCACTATATGTGAAATATAGAGAAACTACATTTTTTGGACTGGGCAATTGAGTTTCAAACCCAAGTTTCTCATGAAAGAAGATATCTGCTTCATCATTTAAGCAATGATCGAACACTGTATCAGCAGGATTTTGGAAATTAAAGGAGAAATAAGTAAGATAAGGATTCAAATCTATATTACTAAACAAAGGTTGTTTTCTTTTCCGGTGTCCTATTGGTGGTGGCTTGTGCCACCACCATCTACCCAAAGCACCATGATGTTCAAACAATGATGGATGGATTAAAAGCCAGAAGTCTGTATAACCATCAGCATCAAGTGACTCCGTGAGAACCCTAACTACAAAAAGGACTATTTCATTTATGTTAGGTAGAATGCCCAAAGGGGACTGGGCGGTCTCGTGGCCTGGAACCCCTACAGATTTTATTTTTTTCTCCAGCCTTCTGGAGTTTTTTTTTGTTTTTTCTGTCCACCCTGGCCATCGGACCTTACTCCTTTCTATGTTAACTAATGTTGTCTTATTTTAATTTCTTATTTGTCTTTTATTCTTCTTTCCTTCGTTATGTAAAGCACTTTGAGCTACTTTTTGTATGAAAATGTGCTATATAAATAAATGTTGTTGTTGTTGTTGTTGTATATATACACGGATGCCAGAGGCCAGAAGCAAGCTGTGCACAATACAACCGTATTCAACACAAACGCGCACACCACTGCATATACAACCTTCGTTTAGTAATGTAGATCTACAAGCCCGGATCCGCCGCCATGGTCACTTCAGCATGCGAATCCGCAGTCGTCAGAAAACGACTTCTAGCTAACGACACAGCCATAGAAAAACAAAAACGAGACTGCATGGATAAAAACAATGAAGGAAGGTGCCTACAACGCACTTCTGAAACACCAGAACCAAAGGAGTCACGGCTCCAAAAAGAAACAACTTTAGTACAAATATATTTATTTAATGAAATGAAAACTTTCCCAGGACGCACCCACCCTCCATGATTTTTCATCCGTCCAAAGCTCGGATTGGAACAGAAAGTGATTGCCATTCTTGGATTTGCGATTCTTTCGAGAATCAGGGGTTTACTGGTTGTCTCCTAATAAAGTCACCTTTAGATTAAAAAGCAGACGCACCAATGCATATTCACTCCCTGTGTTGTTAAGAATTGAAATGGTACATTTGAGCAGTTATGAGAAGAACAATCTACTCAGCCCATCAAGATCGCCAAGTTAATTCCTTAAAATAGCCGTCAAGTCGAGTCAAGTAGCACACTTCTAGGAAATCACTCCATGTAACTCTTACTCTCAGTGTCATACTGTATGTCCCCTTAATGAGTTTCCACCGGTGCTCCCGTATTCCTGTTGCCGTTCATTTCAAAGTGCAGTTCAATTCATTTTATTTTTGTCTAGCGCTCTTCTCTGAGTGAAGGCTCAGAGTGCAGTAACGAGTTCATAGGAAAATTGCAATTATAAAATTAACAAAGCACAAAAATGAGACAAACAGGCGCTTTAATTTTATTGCATTGCATTTTCATTTTAGAATTTTAATATGCAATTACTATTTTGCAGAAAACACCTCCCATACTAGCAGGCACACTTAGAAAAGTCTTCCTGAATGCAGCTCAATGTGCACGTCCATCCAGGCGTCTTTGTCGTTCTGACTGTTGGGAAAGATTTTCAGTCAGGTGGGCTTTACTTCGGCTGCATTAATAGTCGTTGTTGGAATTATGTCAAAAGAGCAGGAACACGAAGGTTCATTAACTACTGACGTTATTTTTATTTTTCAGACTCTCAGAATGAACTCACTATTGGAAGAAATAAATAAGAAATGTTTGGCAGATCTGAGATCAGAAAACGAACGCAATGTGAGAATTTAAAATGACATCATGCGAGCCACCAAACAGCTGGAAGATGTCATGTCATGTCATGGAGAGCAGGAACAGGGAGGTTTGTTAACTTCTGTCCATATTTTTATTTCTCAGACTCCCAGAAAGAAACCATCAGTGGAAGAATTAAAAGAACTGCCTTTGTGAAATAAAAACTAAACTAAAACTAAAAATACACGCTGAAGGAAAACTAAAACTAAACTGAATTTCTAAGTAAGGTCAGAAAAAACATAGAAATAAAAACTAATATAAAAAGGCAAAATTATAATAACCTTGCATAGCTGGTCTCATTAAAGTCCTGTAGACCTTTCTACTCATTTACATATGTATTTGTGTGTATTTCTATACATATATATATATTGTGGCAGACGGCCAGAGTCCTTGCCCTGTTGGAACGCCTCCACGCTGGGATGACCAGGGGAGGAAGCATGGCCAGAGCATTACCTTCCCCGGAACGCTACATGGCAGCCCCCGAGTTTTCAGTGGTGCCTAGGACTCCCGCAGGGCTCCATGGGAGTTGGAGTTTGGTGCAGCCGTGTTGGGATCCGTAGGCACCGCCAAGGGGGTGCTGCAGCAACTGCTGAGCCTTCATGGGCAGTTCTTCCACCACTCCTGGAAGTAGGTCATCAAACACATGCAGCACTTCCGGGTGCCTTATAAAAGGGGCCAGCAGACACTACTCAGTGAGTCAGAGTCGGGAGGAGTGGAGGAGGAGAAGAAGAAAAAGAGAAGAAAGAAAGAGAAAGAAAAAAGGAGAATTGTGTTGATTATTGTGCTTGTGCTTGGAACTGTGTTGTTGTGCTTGTGGGAAACGGGGAAGACGTTTCTATTTTACAAAGAAAGGCAATAATATCTCTGTCTCTTATTCAACAGAAAGACAGAAGAGTAAACGCACCTTTTGGACTATTGGCAGACGATACCACACGCTCAATAACAATGGCATTCTTTCCAACCCCACCTGATGACTTCACTTCTGGCTTCAAGTTTTCCACGTCATTTCCGCCCTTCAGTTGTTTCCCAGCATTCCCTCTGTGTCTAATTTGCTGCCAGTTCACTATAAAATCCATTCATTTCAGACAATGTTGTCCTCTGTTCAATTCATTTCTTTGAATGTTTCAGGCTGCTCTAGACCTGATACTATACGGAGCTACCACGCCAGATCTTTATGAGTGTGCTGTCTCGAATTATTTCTTCACAATGTGTATGTTTGTGGTTTTCTTAAGGGCCACATTTACTTGATAGAACTTCAGTTTTCTGTCCTTTAGACCAGTGTTTCCCAACCACTGTGCCGCGGTACACAAGTGTGCCGTGAGAAATCAGCAGATGTGCTGTGGAAGATTATCCAATTTCACCTGATTGGTACTCTAAGGCTGCCTGTTTGGTCTGCCTGTCACTAGAGGGCAGTACAACTTCTCGCTCCAATTAAGTGGGTTGCCAACCGCCAGTAAAACTGAAGAAGATGAAGAAGAAATATGAAAGTACATAGTCATGCTGCGAGTGAGACAACGCCGTACATAATAGTGATGGATAAATATCCATCCATCCATCCATTTTCCAACCCGCTGAATCCGAACACAGGGTCACGGGGGTCCGCTGGAGCCAATCCCAGCCAACACAGGGCACAAGGCAGGGAACCAATCCTGGGCAGGGTGCCAACCCACCGCAGATGGATAAATATTTGAAAAGAAAAAGTAGTCAATCTGACCTGGGTGCTGGAGAAAATTTAGACCCAGATGAAGGCCCTAGCATGAGTAGTGGTCAGAAGAAAGCAAAAAAGGTGAGCTCAAGACAATGCAATGAAAGTTATCTTGCCTTTGTATTCACTTATACTGGGGAATCAACCGAGCCAATTCCGCTATGACTGGTGTGCGGGGAAATATTGTCAAACGATGCCATGGTTCCAAGTAAACTTAAACGCCATCTCCAGACAAAACACCCATCACTTCAAAACAAGAACACGGACTATTTTATTCAACTGCATGAACAGACTGAGAAACAGACAGCGTTAATGAGGAAAACCACCAAGACGAGTAAGAAAGCACTTAAAGCTAGCTACCAAGTTATCGCTACCAGTTACCAAGCTACCAACTCAGCGCTACATCAAAACAGCCACACACCGTAGCAGAGACATTAATACTGCCTGCCTGCAAAATTATCTTAAACGAGATGATCGGACCTGGAGCTGTTAAAGAAATAGCCCAAGTCCTTCTCTCAAATAATACAATTTCCAGACGTATTGAAGAAATGTCTGCTGACATTGAAAAGATAGTTTTGGAAAAGTTGCGCATTAGTGGGAAATTGGCATTGCAAATCAATGAATCTACGGATATCAGTGGACATGCACAACTTATGGCAAATGTGCGCTTTGTACATGGAGACATCATCAGAGAAAACTTTCTGTTTTGCAAGGAATTGCCAGAAAGAACAACAGAACAGGAAATTTTTCGAGTTGTGTCAGAGTACCTTGAACAAGGAGGACTGAAGTAACAAAACTGCGTAGGTGTTTGCACCGATGGAGCAGCCACCATGCTCAGCACACCAAAGGATTTGTAAACAGAGTGAAAGAGCAACATCCAGATGTCATTGCGACGCATTGTTTTCTGCACCGGGAAACACTTGTTACCAAGACATTGCCGGCAGACGTAGCTGCTGTACTGGAAGATGTTGTGCACATGATAAACTTTGTGAAGACGAGACCAGTAAAAAGTCGCATTTTCGCATCACTGTGTGAGGAAATGGGAGTGCAACATAAAGATTTATTGCTCCACACGGAGATCCGGTGGCTGTCCCATAGCAAAGTTTCAGGCCATGTGTATGAGCTGCAGGAGGAACTTAAAAGTGTTTTTGACAAATCAGAAGTATGATGACGCTAAGTTGATCTCAAGTGACGAGTGTGCAAGACTGGCATATCTGGCAGATATATTTCAACATCTGATTGACCTGAACTCATGAATGTAAGGCCGAAATGAAAACCTGCTCACAAGTACAGATAAAGTAAAGGGATTTTGTTCAAAGGTGCAGCTTGTTGAAAAGTGCCAACCTTAACATGTTCTTACACACCCAGAAACAGCAGGGTGTCAACAGTGCTGCACTGTGTGAGACAATAGGCAAACATCTGTAAAGTCTTGAGCAGAAGTTGTCATGTTATTTCACTTCACTTTCCACTGATTGCCTTGACTGGGTTAGGAACCCATAGAGCTCAACTGCAGTTGGAAAGGACAGGACTGTGCAGGAGCAGAAGAAATAACTGAGCTGAGACCAAATGGTGGTCTAAAACTGAGCTTTGCTGATCTACCTTTGGACAGTTACTGGCTGACTGCTGCCGAGGAGTTCCCCATTCTGGCAAACAAAGCTATTTCAGTTCTGCTCCCTTTCTCCACAACCTATCTATGCCAGGTGGGCTTTATAAACATGACTGCTATAAAGACGAAAAAAGGAGAGAGACTCAGACCTGTTGAGGAAGATCTTCATGTGTGTCTTTCTTCAATTCCTGCAAGAATATCAGCTTTGTGTTCCACTAAACAGGCTCAGGTTTCACACTGAGTAAGTAAATTGAGACTACATTTTCATTATATTTCAATAAATATACTTTTTGTGACATTTTGTTTGTGGTGTGCCTTGTGATTTTTCTAATGTGAAATATGTGCAGAGGCTCAAAAAGGTTGGGAAACACTGCATTAGACATTCTGAAAAGAAATAAAAACAAACATTAATATTAAATTTCTATTTCAAATTCTGTTTATTCTTATTATCAACTTGGCTACTTTGTTATTAGTTTATATAATAAATAATATTCATTGTATTCTTGGATTGGGCTCCTTATTCTGATGTATAAGAATATCAGATGTATAAAGTGTACACATGTCCAACAATGGCACTGTGTTAAATAGTTAATGGTTGAATGAAAATAAAAAAGAGACACTTGTCGGCTTTTGCTACAGTAATTATAAAGTTATCCTAGATTTTTGAACTCCATAAAAACAGAATTACTAAACTTGTCAATAACTGGGAGGATGAATAATAACATTACAGTATGCAACCAACCGCATACTATTAGGAGTCACAGAGTCATCGTCTTGTAACAGGCCACAAAAACGGGTTACCTTTAAACTAACAACTACACCGGCAGCCATTCGTCACGCTCTCCAGGACAGCTTATCCACCTGAAGCTAAGAACATTCAGGCCCGGCCAACACTTGTATGGACTGGTGCTGGAAGAGGCCAACAGGGGGCGCCGACCCAGTGGTCTGTGTGTGGATCCCAATGCCCCCCAGTGCAGGCAGTAAATATGAGGAGTAAGACAAAGGTCTCGACTCTCTTTCGTAAGGTGTGTCCCCATGTCCTGTCTAAATTGCCCACCACAGCCAAGTCACTCTGGCCTCCTGATCATCTCCTGCCTGCCCCTAACTGGCTAACTCTCTCTCTCATGCTGTCACCAGCTCATGTGTGGTGGGTGTACTGGTGCGAACATCATCCAGATGAAGCTGCACCTTGGTGCTGTTGAAGTGTAAGGCGCTACATACATGCAATTACAGTATGGTTAGTACTTTATATTTTCCCTAACTAGTCCCTGAAAAACTGCCCAGAAATAACGTTTGTATAACAGAATTTTATACAAGAGTAACGTCAGTAGTTTCACTAAAAGAAAGAACCAAAAGAAAACAGCAACAACAACAAATAATAAATTATAATTAAAAGACATTCCAAAAGTGAATCTGAGACCAAGAGAAAAGTCCCTCTAGTTTTTAACAAACATATCCTGAGGTCGAAGATGCTGGACAAAATAAACTTCGAGGGCTTCCAAGGCCAAAGAGTGCCAGGCCCCTGTGGACCTCGCAACGTACAGAAATGTGGCCTTGTGGTCCAATTACAGATCCATATGAGAAGGATCTTGAGAACGTTTCTTCTCTTCAGCATCAGTGGCAGTTACAGAGGACTTGACCAGGAGGCAGCGGCACCAAAACAAATGTACACCAAGAAATACGGAGTTACTTCCTGCAGCAAATCTTACGAATGTGTGCTGTACCACTCACTGTCTGTTAGCAAGGAATTAAGAAAGAGCGACATGTACAAAGTGGACTTGCCCTTTCTTTTATTGCAGTCCTACAGGGGACATGCAGCCTGGGTTGTGATCCAAAGACAGGGGAGATGTGCTCAGTGCTTCAGAAGTTGGGGAGAAAAACAAATGGCAAAGACGCAGCCAATCCGGACCTGAGATTCAGATGGAGGGTTCTGGAGGTGCTGGGCAAGAGGGCCACCCACTAGTCTGACACGTCGCACATGTGTCCTTTCTTCTTCAAGTGCTGCTGTCTAATCCTCTCACTAGAACCAAAAGACAAACTCGGTGGATAAATGAGGACCAAAAAAATCACTAATGTTGACCCTTTGGTTCTCCCTCCTTTCTTAATGTACCCGTAGAGCAGCCAGCCAAGGCACGGACGACAGGGGAGAACAAGTCAGATGTCTGTATGTGACGGCACACCATACAGCTCAGCACATCATACGCTGAGATATTCTGAGAATGTAACGCAAGGTCTGCTGCATACTGCCCGTTTGTGAAAGGCGAACAGGTCTCTTAGGAGCCACCGACAAGACACAATCACTTAAGAGAAACGTTATTTACAACATGGAGTAACAGCCCTCTTTTGTTATCACTGGTACTGAGGAAAACAAGTGAGCTATTCCTCTGTAAAATGAAAAAGCCAGTGCTGCTTACAGGACAGAGTGAGCAAAGACAGAAGACAATATTCAGACCAGCAAAATATTACAGATCAAGTAAACCGAAATAGTAAAAAACCATGGGACGTCTTGGTGGAACTGTGAACAAATGAGCGCCTCAGAGTGGGAGTAACGCATCCAAGATGGACTGCACACAATCTCTGATGAGCCAGGAGCACCTGGGCAAAGTCAATCCCACTTCTGACACCAGACTGTGGAGACCATTCAACTTTGGTAAAGAGCTGAAGTCACTATGAGGACGGCTAGTAGAGCAGCTTTTTTTGGAGGAAAGCGTCAGGGAGCCATGGCAGGTTGACAAGCAGTTCTGATCAGTTAATCACAGACAGTTTGTTTTATGTAGCATCTGGCAAATTCAACAACAACTTCACTTTTCCAAATCAATCTCTGCCGCCTACTCAACAATGTGCCAGTAAAATAAGGGAACATCTCAGTAATGTCCTTTCCATTTACAGCAGACTGCTGAATGGGCACTTGTAGCACAATCAATCCCACAAAGCATTGCTTCCTTTGGCTTCAATGTCTTGACATGACTTTAGTCAGTAAGGCCTACAAGTCCTGCAATGAACCAAAGTGGTCTTTTGTGCCCAGACTTTGTGACGTGCTTCTTAGAGCTGATGAGGAACAGAAAACCCTCAGGTGGGCACAAGTGGAATTGCGTAACGGACTGGTCAGGTGGAAATGGCATGCAGGCCTCCTGGACCCTCAACCCAAACTAAAACGAAGCCCACTTGGCAGTGGAACGGTCCTGTTACGTTACCATGTTTTTATTAGTGTTACTATTGTTGCTGTTATTATTGATTCAGTGTGTAAAACGACACACAATCACACACACGTATAGCGGGAAATAACGCAGAAAGGCAAAGGGTAACTGACTGACAAGCCGAGAGGGACAGAGTGGGCATCGTGGGGGCAGAAAGGAAGACAACAAAAAGTGCGTTTGCTGCTCTGTGTTTGCTTGCTCTGCTAATTGTATTAAAATGATAATCGTGTTTTATACGATCAGTGTGCCTCTTGAGAAGTTGCACTGATATCTTCTGTCATCTAGCGCACGTCATGTCAAATGTGCACAAGAAACAAACTAATCGGCGATGGGAATGTCTGCGATGTTTTTAGTCGACTGTACAATTCCTAAGAATGTGAACCAGAGGTGTGATCAAGTCCTGCCCTTTCATGTCTGAAGTGATAAAGTTTATAGTCAAGTCAAGTCATTGTTGGGGAGAGGGGGTTACACTCTCATCAGCAACTTGAATTATTGCAATGTCTGATAACACGAACATCTAAACGAGGAACAGTGAAAACAAATCTTAATGAGAAATAAGAGGAAGTGCTGTAGAAATCCTGGCTTTGCTCTGTCGTAGTTGGCATTTGCACTACTGACTTTCCACCGCCTCTAAAGCACTCCAGCTTTACAGAAACAGAATCTGGAAGCCACTTCATAGTAATGCACCTTCATACATAATCAACTTTCATTTCATTATAGCTTGTTGTATATTTCTAAATAAAAACAATCACATCATTTACCACACATTCCTCTTCACTTTGACAGGAGGATCCGATCACTGATTTGTGAACGGTGTGGCCGCATCTCAGAAGAGCTGCTCAACAAGGCGACTGAAGAGGCACTGCCAGTACTCTCACTGCCAAGGTGACCGACGAGCGAGAGTCACTTTAACGACAGCCCATAACAGTCGAGTTGGGCCTCTGCTTGTATGGCATGGACGCTCAGGTTTTCACTGCTTTGCTAAAAAGCGATTCATTATTTTATTTCGGGGACCCCAGGACAGGGCTGAACCCAACTCACCCACTCACAAACAGAGCCACGTAAAAGAGCGACAGATAAAGTATATATTAACTAACGAAAGGAAGAAACAAAAAATAATCAGTAAACAAATAACACGTACGAAAATCCCACCCAAATTACCCCAACGGCAATAATTACTTGACACACACACTGAATAAATGAAATGGAACAAAACACTAGGCAGTAGACGATAAACAATGAACACGTAGGACAGTCTAAAACACTCCAGTCCAGCCTGTGCGGGTGACAATGGTGACTGGAATGACAAACTCCTGTGAGGGCCCTCTGAATGAAATGTACAGCTGTGTCCTACCAGGTTCCAAAGGTTACATGAAGATCTGCCCTGATTGGGAGTCCTCCTCAGATGAAGAGTCTGCAGTCAGGACAACGTGACACAGAAGCAGGTCAATCCAGAAGGAACAGCCGAGGTTGTGTTTGTGAGTGTGAAGCGTAGAAACAAACAGACACAGATGGTCACAATCCCTCTTTCGGCTCCTTTTTAAAGACTCCTAGACGTCTAATCGTCCTTCTTACCAGCAACTCATGTGCCACTCTGTAGGTGCCCAATGGCTGCCTACTGGACCTGCTGGCTGTTTGAGCAGCGCTGCCACACCTCAATTCAACCACTGCAACTTTCAGCTTTTTTGGGTTATTTTTATTTGCATTTTATAATGGGTACTGAGTGCTACATATTACTGTACAAGTATGAAAGGCACAAAAAGAAAGAAAGAAAGAAAGAAAGAAAGAAAGAAAGAAAGAAAGAAAGAAAGAAAGAAAGATGGGCACTAAGTGGTATATATTAGTATCCAAGTATAAAAGGCACTAAAAGACACCAATAAACAAATATGGACATTAATGAATTAAACGCTGATTTGCATCTTTGGATTTTATGACGCAATCCTTTGACAAATAAAGAAACAAACAAACATTTGAATGTCATTGGCTGGGTGTCGAGGGCGCTGGTGATGTCAGCCGCAGAGCGGGCAATATTGAAAGGTTTAGCGGTTTACCGGGCATTTTCCACCTAAGGACACAGCAGGGAGAGACGCGATTAGTGAACTCGGTAAGTTCTGATGTCACTTCTTATGTTTCAGTACTAACAGCAGGTTTCATGTTTTTAAAAAGTTGCTTAAAGTTAACGGATTGCTATACGCTGTGGGGTTTAACACTCACACCGTGCGGGCCAGCCGTTTCATTCAAGGGCGCCTTGGAATGTCATATCGTCAAATGAATGTGGTAGTCGTGACTCGGCGTCCTGATGTGCACAGAATTGGCCGAGTTTGATTTACAGTGTTTCATTAGCACAGTTCTGTTATGTACCGTTTGAACATCTTGCAGTTCTGCGTCTTATGAAAAAAGAAAATTATACAAAACAATCTTTAGAAAGCTTGAATGTACAACTGAGCATTCTAGGAATAAAAACGAAAAGTAAAAAGAGTAAAATTGTTTATAGAGTACCTACTTTTAGAGTACAGTATATGATTTTTGAAAAGAAATGACAAGAAAAAAAAGAAAGCTGGTTCAATGTAAAAAAAAAAAAAAATATATATATATATATATATATATATATATATATACATATATAGAATAATAATATACATATATATATATATATATATATAAACGGACAAATTAGAAATAGAATACCTTGTGTATTTATCATTATTACTCAAAATTACTTTTGACAACTCCCAGTGCTGACTTTAAATGCTAAATGTAAGTGTAGAGAATATTTCTTCTGTAGTGTGAGAACAAGGGCTGAAATAAAACCAGTAAGTGTACTGTATGACTGAATAATAAATGAATAAATGTATATTTGGGGGGGAAAAATTCAAGAGTTAATATCAGATGTTTTAACAAGTTTTATTAGAGGACAGAAAAATATCTGATTTCCTGCATTTATTACTTGTTTAATTAGTTATACTATAAATAACACTTGAAAATGACAGTTGGCAGGACAGTTTATCAATTGATGAGTCACTTTATCAAAAGGATACGGCCTACTGTTTCTGAATCCTTGTCCAGAATGCCAAATACTAAATGTTACTTTAAATTTAACTTCCACTAAACTCAAAAATACTGAAACCCACGGCCTGTTTGTCAAGTTTGCTATTGGAAGACAAGCTGTTAGTGTTGGACTTTTGTGGAGCTTTGTCTTTAAAATTCAACTGCAGAAGAGTTAAATGAGTCTGTAGGAAAACTGAGCTATGAGTCAGAATATGTAAAAAACGCATTTTCCATAAACACTTCCCCAAAGATGTCAGTCGCACCCCTAGACTCAAGGACAGATTTTATTCAATAGTCATTTGTTCTAACATTGACAATGACAATATGATCCTCCCTGTCTTTACCACGTCCCTACCTACAATTCCAGCAGGACGGCCCACCATACGAGGCTCTCAGGCCTTAGAGCACATCATCTTTCTAATGACGAGTCCCCACCATCACTACTTCTCTCCTCCTGGGGACTGGTTTTGAGATGAGGTGTCGAGATTCCTCATGCCTGCCTATCACCTGAGAGTTAACTGATTCTTCATCCTGCTCTGCATGGCTGTATAGAAGTGACGATGCTTTCTTATTTCCCATTGGGATTAATAAAGTATCTATCTATCTATCTATCTATCTATCTATCTATCTATCTATCTATCTATCTATCTATCTATCTATCTATCTATCTATCTATCTATCTATCTATCTATCTATCTAAACTCCTAGACTGGCACATTTGCACTTATTGTAGAGTGGAGCAGATGTTGTAATGCTGAGGTGACGTGTTCATTTTCTTTTTATATCTAATTGTTCTGTTTTGCTCATTGGGTCCAGGGGGAGATCAAAAAGGCCCACCAGGAGAAAGTTTTTGTTTCTTTTAAATATCTCATAATTTAATGTGCATTGTGATTGGAACTTTATGGCTGCTTGTTAAAGTTCATCTCTTCAGGCAGGAAAACAGCTGAATTGAAATCCAATTTTAAAGCTTTGAGTTCTCACTGCATTGTCATGTGTTTGCTTGAGCTCGTCCGTTTGCCTGTTCTCCCTGCTGCAGTTCCTTCCATTCTCTGGTCACTAACTCACTTTCTTCTGTGAATAGCCAGCTCCAGGGTTCAAAGCAGATGACTTCTGCCAGCCTGAGAATTGAAATTCTTTTATGTCAGCTGTCTATTTCAGAGGCATGGAAACCAGGTGGGAACTTGTCTAAAACAAGGGGCATTTATTGGGTACCCAGACCTAAAAGAGAAGAGATTGGGCAGGAGAATCTTGTCCAAAGCCAAAGTTATACTGAACAGGAGTGTCCATCACCTCTACAGTCCACTTAGGGTGCTGTTGTCACTGTCATACGGTCATCAAAAAGAGTTAGAGTTCAGTTTCTGGGTGAGGATTGGACACTTTGAACTTTGCATGGGTTCAGTCCAAACCCTCTCAGTTTTTCTGTCCATCCAGTTCAGGATCCTATGGAGCTGGGTGCAGACCACACACTGCCCTGTCCAACTGCAGGGCACATTTACACTTACACCCACAGGGACACACACAGAGGAAATTAAAGAGCCGTGAATCAGCCTATCCTAACATTATGGTATGTCACCAGAATAAAGTTATTGTTTTATAGTGCATTACAGGATGTTGGCGAGAAGGCCTGAAAAACAAGTGGCTTTACACCGAGTTTGGCATAGTGGCCGCACTGACCACTGTCTCCATTAGGATTGATGTGTCTATACGTCTGTCACATTGGAGCAGTCAGATCCACTTGTAAACTTGACGTGTCTCCACATACGTGTACAAGTTGTTATGTTAAAATCTGTAACTTTCCAATTTCTCAACCAATTTGTCAGTTTATGTAGCGTATTATTTGTAACACTTTTGCAGGAAGCAGGGACAGTATGAGCCTTATTGTTTTAGAGCTACATAATAAATAAATATCAAACCTATTCAGTTTTCTCTGAAGAGAGTCAAGGCTGGGGGGCTGTCAAAAGGCAGGGCCTGTTAAAGCCCACTGCGGCACTCCTGTATGATTCAGAGAGAGAGACCCCTTTCCAGGTAGGTGAGGCGTGCAATGGGTGTCAAAAAAGGGATTAGTACAATATAATACACAGAAGAGGACTCAAGTAATCCTCAGTACAATGCATGGTAACAGTACAAGTACAAAACTAACTGCATGAGTGCCTGTTAAGGTCCGTGTGCTCTTGTAGTGACAGGACAGCAGGCAGGCAAAATGAGGACGACATTATGAAAGGTTATAGTGGCCCTGACTAATGGGGACAGGTGGGAGTAAGTAGTAGTTACAAGCTATAAGTGCCATATGGGATGGACGGGCATGCCGGCCAGGACCGTGAAGGGGACTTTACCTGGATGGGATGCCCCAAGTAGATGGATAGGCATCCTGTCCAGAATGAATTCTAATACCTTCCTACCAGGGATGAAAGGGAACGAGAATGAATGACGGTTTCCAGAAGCAGCCTAGCCCACCAGGATAACAGCTGCCCTGTATTCCATGCAGACTCCAGCAAGGAATGCCAGGAGTTGTAGTTCAGCATTCCAGCCCTGCTGTGGTCAGGGGGTGCTACAAGAGGGCACTGCAGGGACATACTCCCTATTCTCGACTTACGTATGACTCAGTAGTGTATCCAGTTGGCAAAGTTGTACTGTCAGGTTCTAAACTGAAGGAGCTGCACTGCCTTGTCGAGAGAATCGAAACTGGGAGGAAAAAAGGCAACAGTCGACTGGAAGAGGGCAGTGCAGTAGAGAGAGAGAGAAGGAGAAGAAGAGGTGATGGGAAGAGAGACAACTTGTGCTTCGATACTTTTATGGAGGTATTTGTGGAATAAACATCCTTTGTTTGAACCCGGGACTGTCTTGTGCGTTCGTGTTTGGGGCTCACTGGCACCCCCAATCTATCACAATGCAGTGGCCAGAAACTTCAATATCTAAGGACGGACCTCAAGCTTCTCTCTCACTCTCTCTGACTCTGCAAGAAGGTGTAAATGGCCAATGAAGTGAATTATTGATATCATATCATAACACCACCTCCAAATGTCAAGTTAGTGTGAAGATGACCACCGTAAAGGTCACTACCACAGGTGTGAGGGAGCCCTGCCATAGGCACGGCTCAGTTCACTGTGACAGACATTGAGGGCTATGAAAGTGCTTGGGACTGGCATACGTAGTTGATGGACGTCTTTGGAAGAACATCTCCTCATTGACAACTGAAGACGTATTCAGAACACGTTCAGTAGGCGATAGTCGAAGGGTGCAGGCTTTACTTTTACTACAGAGTTAGGTATGGGAGATATTTTCTGCCAAAACCAAAATGAAATGAAAGTTATAAAATGAAAATGCAACCTCCTGTTACCAAAACGACGATTAGAGAAAGATTGTGAGAGTGTCGTCTCGGGTTAAGAAGGGCATTTTTTTTAACACAGCCGACACACACAACAGCCAGGCATCTTTACTACGGCGGCTGGAACTTGAACCTCCCTACAAGCTCTTCCCAACGGCCTCAGATTCCCCATAAGACACATCGACTTTTGTCCTACATTCTCCACAAAACTTGAATATTTTCAATTTCACAAAAATGGAATTGTTTGTTACAGGAGATACAGTATGTAATGTTTCACTTTACATTCTTAGGAGGCACCTGATAAAGTGACAGTCCTTCGTATATTCACATGTACTGTAAATGTACCTTTGGCTGTCTACACTTCTTCCAGTAATGTGGAGCAGATCTGTCTTGGTGGGAACTTGAAGTCATAGTTTCCTTTATGCAGAGAGAATACGTCATCTGTAAAGGATCTGCTTGACTACAGTCATGTCAATGTACTGACGTGGGCAGAAAGTACAAGAACCTTAAGATAATTACGAGCACACATTGGGTTACCTTAACGGTACTTGAAGCTGATGTGGTACCCGTGTCCACTGATGCTGAGCTTAGGTGAAGTACAAACTCACGTAAACAGGGCCGGCCCAAGCCTTCATGGGGCCCTAAGCAGAACAAGCCGCCTTGGCACTGCCAAATCTACTATTGTCAATGCTTGATCATTCACACACCTACTATAAATTTAACACAGCCATTTTATTAGTTGTTTCCATTGTCAGCCTGGCCTGTTTTCACCCTTCTGTGGTTTTTACTCTTAAAATGTATTAAACTTTTGCAGCATGCTTATGCGTAGACTTTAGAAAATAAACATCACACACGTGTGCTTGGGGGGCAGTCAGTGGGCTCAACTGAGCAAGGGGCTGTGTCCAGAGAGCTGTTACAAAGTGCAATAATGCCTGTGCTCCTTCATCTACAGATGCTCAGAAAACTCACTCTGAAGGCCCTCCCACTAACTGACCTCCTTTCCGCCCATCTGGCCCTCCTCTTCCTCCTTCACCACAATATATGAACGCCATGCACTTACTGCGGGCCGTCTGCGTTTTGACTTCGTCTCCAGTGACTACTCTCTGTACTTTGGCTTAGTAAGTTTTACAATCTGTTTTCTCTCCTTCTTTTTTTGACAGTATATGGAGTGGTCCCCCAAACCTTTTCCGTGGTCTTCCCTCTTCATTTACAAGAGATTGCCTTTTCATTTTATAATGTTAAGTTATTTTTTGTTTTTTTTTTTCCAGAAAATGCCCCCCATACACTGCTTAGAAAAGTCTTCCTAAATGCAGTTCAGTGTGCACCTCCAGCGTCTTTGTCCTTCTAATTTTGTGAAAGAGTTTCGGTTGAGTTATATTGTGACTTCAAGTCGGCTACATTCGTAGTCAATGTTGTTTGAAAAGAGGGCAAGAACAGGAAGGTTCATTAACTTCTGTGTTTATTTTTATTTTTCAGATTGGTGAAAATGAAGCAGAATTGCGACGTTTCACAAATATAACCTTACAACATTTGAGACAGTTAAGAGCAGAAAACAATAGTTTGTCAAGTGACATTCAACAGAGGGAAAATGACCTCCTCCAGCTGAATAACAACATCGTTGGCGTAAATAACCAGATTCATGCCTGTCTGAATGAAATGGAGGATATTTTTTCATCGCATGTGCAACGCAGAATAAACTAAAATTAATTGTAAGTATAACATTATTTGTGATAAAAATGTGAAATGTAAAACCAAATTAGCCAATATGGCCATCAACTGTTGCCATCAGATCATTCGTCCTCTTTGTTTGTCACTTGTGGTGACATTAAATTTAGACAGGTGGATACAAACCTGTAAAGTCCATCCAGAGAGTGACTGGGCAGGCTGGGATACCATTGACATCTTGGCTCTGTGCACAACCTGCTCTGCGTTTGTCCGCTTTGCTTCATTTGCTCTTGGATTAGACACAGTGAGGGTCAAATCGGCAAATCCAGCGGTGAAACACACAAATTATCTGAATCTGACACCAAACAGCAGACCTGTGCAGTGACACAAATGTCCCCAGATCTGAGGGCGATGGCTGTGTGTGTGACGGAATGTCCTGGAAGAAGCACGTCTAGTGATTCATTTCTCTCTCGTTTTTTCTTTGTAGGTTGGAGCCACCTGGACGTTTTTGAAATTCTTTGTGATGTTCTGTTCATTTTAACTTTGTTCTGTTTAAAAATGTAATTAAAAGAAATGTGTATGAAGTTCTTGTGAGGTCTTCTGTCTTAGCTGAGGGGGTTTGGGTGTCAGGATGGCAGTACCCAGTAGCACAGAAGATTCACGGAGGTCCCACCATCAGGCACAAGCGATACACCCGGATTGATGGTGTGCGCTCCATGAGTAAGGTGGGCAGCAGTAGGCAGACGGACAGATGGAGATTTAGAGGATGAAACCAGAGCTGCCCGTGGGATGAGGAGAGCCAGAACCGCGTCTTTACTTGTCAGGTCAGTGGCAAATTCCCTTCAGCCCACTCCACTGAAAAGGAACAATTCAGATCAATCAAAATAACCCCAGCCATACACAGACAGCATGTACCTACATATATATGTGTGTGTGTGTGTGTCTACTTAAATGTTCTACAGGTGGAGGGTCCATCGGCAGTAGAGGAGAGAACTTCACACTCAAGTCCATTTGACCTTTGCCAGCAGGCGACTGTGTCCCTCTCTGGACGCCCCAGTCGCTGTTGTTCGTCTCATGAGGCTGCGACACTGATGACGGCAGCACATTCCCTTCAAGGTCTGCCAGAGACCTGGCGTCACCACAAGGCAGCTACAGGATTTCCAAGTGCCCATCCATATTCCAGGCTGATATGATGCCATAGGAATGAATTTGAATTTAATTTCATGACACTGCATTGAAGGGTTTGTGTCAAATGCTTTCATTCTGCTGCTTGTGCTTCATCTTCAATATGCGCTGGAGGAGGAAGAAGAGCTGCTGGTGGTCCTGTAGCAGGGCTGATGCTGGCCATAAGGCACTGTATGTTTTGGGGGGGCGAGGTGCTACACTGTCTCCACGTTGTTACCCACATCAGTAGGTAAAGGGCTTTGTGATGCCAGTTTCGCAAGTTCCATGTACACTCAGGGCTGTAAAAAGCACATTGTACTTTATACAGATACGCTCAACTAGTTATGCCTGATGAGAAGAGTGCAGCTTCAAAACTGACCAAGTTTCACACACAGTGGCATAGGGGCGATGAAGGGAATTCATTCCAAACTGTACACTTAGAAAGGAAAATGCAACACACTGTCCTTCTATTCTACACACCACAGACAGTTTAAATTGGGCTTAGGTAAGAAGCCATCTATTGTCACCTACTTTTTACTTGTCTGTGTGTGAAACTCACTTCTTCTGTGGGTTATCAGCAGCTGAGCTCCTCTCCAAACTGTGCCTGAGCTCCTCAGATCTAAAGTCCTAAGACTTCAACTTCTCGTCTCTGTGTCTTTTGTCAACAGGCAGAAATGTAGAGTTTGTTCCATGATATAATTGATAATCCGCTCCTTACCTCACCTGGGCAAACGGAGAAAGAAAGTTTCTCATGCAGAAATGCAGTTGTGACATTGAGGCCAGTCTCTTGTCATTAAACTGATTATATTATGTTTACAGTAACGTAACCTGTGACCTTTTTTAAATCAGATTCCGATTTAATTTTACTTTTACTCTAATCCTGTTTGGATTTGATGGTGGCTTATGTATTGCCTAATAGCTTATAAATGCGTGCTTGTTTTTGCAGATCCTGTACTGTAGGCCATGGAAGGCGCAAACTGGCGTACTCATTGGCATGTCACTGCTGTGTAGGAGGAGAGGCTGCCAGGCAGAGAGGTTCTTCAGTCCAAAGGAACGAGACAAACACTGCGGTCTGAATGGACAAAAATGGCTGAGTGAAGTGCAGTAGTCAGCACTGTTTGACTACACTGTAGCTTTTATAACTTAAAAGTCTAGGCAGGGATGAGCCCGTGCAGCAGTGATAACATTGACTTCTAGCTTTGAATCGTTTAGAAAATCTGATGTCATGAGGAACGTCACGACTTCTAATTGGTTCAGTAACACTGAGAACACAAGAGTCCGGAGGCACGCTCAAATGTAGATAAACACTTATTCTGGAAATTCCATTCTCTGAATAAAGTCCACCACATTTACATTTGGTCCAGTGATACTGAACACTTGAGAGGTGAAGGCAAGGGTTCGATATCAGAGGCAGGGTGAAGAAAATTCTGGAGAATGGCTATTCAGCTCAGGTTTTTCTGGTGTACTGGTCATCTCGCTGTGAACGCTGCTCATGCTAAGCTGGCGTGTAGAGTTCACTAAACACACCTTTTCTATCCAGCAGCACAAGACCACCTGATTTCCTGATGTATGCCCTCATTTCAGAAGGACATAAGTGACAGATGTGAACTAATTAAGAAAAAGTCCACTTGAACATCTTGATAGGACAAAAGAATCTTGACTTGGCATTTCATAGGCCTTTGGACACATTATTGTTTCTGAGGACATCTTCTTACAGCTCCTGGAAATCTGAATACACACCACAATTCATAATCTCTATAGCATGACTAAATAGAGACTTTCTGTTTTTTAATAAAAGAAGTCCTGTAATTTCTAGGAGTTCTAACGCAGGTTTAATTGACCTGTTATGTCAGTGTTTGCGTTCCTACTTTTGGCTCAGGTCCTTCCTACCACCTGGTCTCTTACTGTTGTAACAGACCCCATAGCCCTCCCCTCTAAACTGGGCCCACAGAACAGATGTATGAAGGTACAATCTGTCACATAACGGATCATCTACACCAACTACACCATTCAGTGTCTGTGACGTCTCCATGCTTCTATCCATCTTGAGTTGGTCAGGTCCCTCCGATGGTGTAACAGCCACTCAGACTGGCACTGAACTAGTGTACACTCTTAGTGATTCGTGAGGGTTTCATGGAGGGTGACCAGGCCTGGCTGGCAGGCAGGCATCTTTTTACACACTCTGTCCAGCCTCAGTTAGATCCACAGAGGTGGCAGGGTGTTTTTTATTACTAAATGAATGTTTTAGTTAAGAAAGCAAACTTTAAGGCAAATGAACACATGCCATAGTTGTGAAATGTAACGTTGATTCCCAAACACCAAATTTATCCTTTAAGCTCAGAGAACTGCATTTTCTCTTTTCCACATTCTCGTAGAGGACTTTATTGCCTTTTTTTACTTTAAATATGGCTTCCTCCTCACCTCTTTACCATGCAGCCCAGACTGTTGAGCAACAACAAATCCTAACCAGATATGGCAATCACTGGCCACATGAAACTGCAGAAAATTAAAGAACAGCGTCATCACACCAGAGTTCAACAACTTGTTCTTTAAATGTTCAGCTTTCCCTTCAGCACTGCAGCCAATTCTTAACACAACATTTAAAATTTCCACGAATGCCCAGATGAAGTGACTTTGCTTGCTTGCCATTGGAAGAAGTCACAATTAGCAGACTGCTGGGCTGACCACTTATACACTCGGCCCCTGCTGCATCCCCTCGCTTTGAGGAAGTCCAGATTAATCTCTGATTTTCTTACACATTGCTGCCTCCATTTTGAGTTGTTTTTTTTTCCCTTCGTTTCCTTTCGTCTTTCATTTACTTTTATGTATTTATTTATTTTTGAGGATCTTTCTCCATTCCCCTCTGTCAAGCTGCATCTTGTGCTCCCTTCTTCTTTGCTGCACTTAGGCTCAGTGGAGTGAGTGATGGCAACTTAGATTGTGAGGATCATACGAGTGGAAAGGCACACCTTAGGGGTGGAGTGTGGCCTTCTCGCATTGCACCTTTATCTCTCTATTTCTCTCTTTATCTCAAAGTCACTTACTCGATAGTATGGCCCATCGGGGGCACAGCCCACTGGGAATTAACCGTTTGCACCAGTAAACTAATACAAGTCTTCTGTGCACTGGTGAGTTGCAGTTTACTCTACTGAGTCATCTGCTCTCTTTGCAGGTTCAGTTCTAATTTAAATTTTACCAACTCCTTCTGTTTAATTTAACACCCTTCATGGGTTAATGAGTAACCCTTTTTCTTCCTCTCATCATTTTCATTTAAGATTTTGCTATTTATCTCAAAATAAATAGTATCAAGAGTGGTATTGTGATCCTTAGCCTCCTTTGGAGCTATAAATATGCTCTTACCACATGTACCATGGAGCAACGTCTGCCAAAAGCTCAGGTTCAGATGAGTGCATCCCGTTAAGCTGTGTGGCTCAGGTTTGGTTTGCTCTAAGCGTTTCAATCTGCGACTTTACACTTTATTATGCGAGTGTCTTGGCCTGAGGGAAATAACAAGAAACTGCTGGTCAAGGATTATGTCTGTCATCCTTAGACAGCATACACCCTGGTGTGCTTAATGTCGATCCCATAATAAAGACTTGAGCTCAATACTCTACTTCTTCAAAAGGTGAATTTGAGGTCCACTGCATGAGGGCACCTGTTGTGTGTCTGAAACTAAACTCAGTAAAGACTCGGGCTTGGAAAATGGGATTCCTGTACCTCCATTTCTCCATTTAAAACTAAGGTATTACTAACAAACACTTTGAAACGAATCATTTTAAATCCATTCTAAGCTATTTCAAGTGAATTGCAGCTCTCCAGCCACGTTTTCCTTGAAGGGTGTAACTTGGATGTCACACCTGCCATAAAGATTCTGTACATTGAACGAAGACCTGGGGACCCCTTACTGCGAGGGAGCAGCACTACCGCCACACCACCGTGCATGTTTAATACCTGCTTTAATACATTTCATCATGAAAATGATATCAAGTATTTATCTTAGCATTCTAAGTGACCAGACAATAGGAATATCATGAAGTGAATGGATTCTGTACGGTGATCGCTGCTGGCGCCTCCTCAGTGCAGGAAGAAGTCAGTTAAATAAGAGCGTAGTGATTAACAACTGGGTCGGGGAACACTTAATATAAAATATTTAATGTGCTACATGAACTTATGATGGAGTTTGAGAAAATCTGGGAAATTAAACATTGATTTTAAGATGAAGTTTCGTTTATGACATTCTACTAACAAAATAAACAACAAGATTAAAGTGGAAATGTCGAAAACAAAGTCAACGTGTCGACATATAGTTTTTTTTTTTTGTCCTTCTTCACCATGGCCTCAATACGCTTCAGTAACAAACAATTGGCCCTAACGGTGTGCTCAAGCTTAACTTTAGCCTCCATGAAATGGCCCTTAAAAGCGCATCTTCGGTGAGAACACGGCGGATGCCTGTGCTTCCATAACGATACAAATGAAACCCGATGCAGCTTATTTTACGGATCAAAAACAAAATATGTTGCGATATCAGAAGAACCGTTCAAAATTGCCATTACCTGGTAACAATCCACTTGACAGGTTTGGCAGAAGATCACAGTGTGCCGTATATTTGAGTATGTCTCATTGGGCTAAAGACTGTACGATTAAATGTGAATGAGTGAAACTCACAGAGGGTAATGTAATGTATTTAAACAAGGACGAAACTGCATAATGTAACGCTACTAAAAGAATTAATATTTGGACACACCAAATGCAACATTGAAATAGAAGTGATCACTGCAGATATCCCTTTGCTCTTAAGCAAACCATCTTTAAAGAGAGCTGGAGCTGTGCTTGACATTGAAAATGACAGAGCAGTGATGTTTAACACTAGATATACGAAAGCTTACGAAAAAACTTAAACTTAAATCTGCTCGCACCTCTCTGTCAGCGCCTTTTGTCTTGTAAATGTGTCGATAAGCCAAAGCAGCCTACTATCCCATCCTCCCACCGCCACAGAAAGTGCAAAAATCGCTCTCCCAGCTCAAGTCTGGTTTATCAGGGAGTGAAGTAGTATCTAGAGCTGTATAAGCTAAAAAAATATATTGTTACTTGGAACACATGCATTTCACGTGTGTTCCGTGTCTACAAAGGTCTATGTAAGTATAGAATGACAGGAAATGCAAGAAATGTTGAACCAATACCTAAAAGACAAATTTTATCCATGATTTAGTACCAACGACAAAATATAGACATGAAGTGTATAATGTGTGAAGACTGAAATCCAAATATCAAATAAGAACTTTCACAAAAGGTATAAATATAACGTAACAAGTGCGCTTTTACTCAAGACTATAACCAAAGAAAAAGAATTCAGGTTACTGTGGGTCGTTATAGCGACTTCTTTGCCGGTAAGAGCTGCTGACTCCTAAACAAAGGGTCACCAGTTCGAGCCTCCCCGCAACTCAAAATAAACGTTTTGAGTAGTCAGCTGCTCTTATTGTTGCTGTTATACCATAAAAACATACATTTCATTTGAGTCTGTAACAGCCGGTTAAATTTACGGTACTTGTAAAGGTTAGCGTTTGTTTGGTTGTTTTTTTTATTCAGTTTGATTCTCTCAGTCGCGTTCACGCTCCTCCCGATCCGACACTGTTAGTTTTCAAATAAAGATGTGCTATAACAGAGGTGAACTCAGATGAGGACGAGAGTTCTACATCGGCGAAAGAGAACAGAAGCACCTCCACACCCCACAAGAAACGTCCAATCACATATAAGAACAACGTAGCTGCACCAAGCGTAAAGGCGAAAAATGGCACGGCTTAAATGCACCCTGAGGTTCCCCGAGCAGCCATGTGTCAAGGGAATTCTTGGTAGCGAGAACCAATCAGATCCCTTTCCGCTACCAACATTCTACCAAGAATTGAAAGCTCAGTCCAATCGCAGACCGTATCGTCTACCAAAACTTGGAAAGGGCGGGCCAGCTACTTGTCAATTAATGTATTCTGCAAAAGCTTTGTTTAAGCCAGCACACAGACACTTTGCGATTTGCGTTTATTTTTTAACTTTCTATAAAATTTTTCACGACTGTCGGTTTGTGCAGATATACTGTATTACATTCACGTGCACATTTTTTGAATGATTTTTAAAACATTCTTCATGCACTTTATTACAGATACTTAATACGTTTGCAAAATGTGTAAAGAGAGTTATAATAATGTATAAATATACAGTGATCCCTCGCTATATCGCGCTTCGCCTTTCGCGGCTTCACTCCATCGCGGATTTTATATGTAAGCATATTTAAATATATATCGCGGATTTTTCACTGCTTCGCGGGTTTCTGCGGACAATAGGTCTTTTAATTTCTGGTACATGCTTCCTCAGTTGGTTTGCCCAGTTGATTTCATACAAGGGACGCTATTGGCAGATGGCTGAGAAGCTATCCAGCTTACTTTCTCTATCCCTCTCTCTCTCTCTCTCTTGCGCTGACGTAGGGGGGTGTGAGCAGGGGGGCTGTGTGCACCTGCTTCCTGAAGGACATGCTGCACGGAGCTTCGCATACTTAAAAGCTCAAAGGGCACGTATTGATTTTTTTTATCTGTCTCTCTCTATCTCTCTCTATCTCTCTTCCTGCTCCTGACAGAGGGGGTGTGAGCTGCCGCCTTCAACAGCTTTGTACCGGCGGTGCTTCGCATACTTAAAAGCCAAAAAGCCGTATTGATTTTTTTTTTTGACTGCTTGCTTTGCACTCCTTTGAAAAGGAAGATATGTTTGCATTCTTTTAATTGTGAGACAGAACTGTCATCTCTGTCTTGTCATGGAGCACAGTTTAAACTTTTGAAAAAGAGACAAATGTTTGTTTGCAGTGTTTGAATAACGTTCCTGTCTCTTTACAACCTCCTGTGTTTCTGCGCAAATCTGTGACCCAAGCATGACATTCTAAAAATAACCATATAAACATGTGGTTTCTACTTCGCGGATTTTCCTATTTCGCGGGTGGCTCTGGAACGCAACCCCCGCGATGGAGGAGGGATTACTGTAATAAACAATGAACTGTATAATCAAAGTTTCATTTTACAGAATGAGGTTTATTAATAATAATAATAATAATAAAATAATAATAATAATATGAAGTGCTGTATAATTGTAAAAATACAAATAATAGAAAATTAAAACTTTTTTTTCTTGACTTCATCTTTGGCAATTTAAAAACTTTTTTTTTTTAATTCATTTTGTGGGTGAGTTAATTTTTATCTAAAAAGACAGAACTGTTTGTACATACTTCCTACAGAAGACCTGAGGAAAGTCTTTCTGGTATATAAAGGCCAATAATTATTAATGAATTACTGCAGTAAATATTATATATATACTGTATAAATACATATATATATATATATATACTGTATATATACCTGTTAAATCAAGTGACTTTTTTTTATTACTTAACGTTAATTTCAGAAATCGTTCATATAAATACTAATATAAAATAATAATTATAGTTACATTGTATATTAACACTGATGCTATAAAATAGACCTACACCTTTAATACTCAGACGATTCTAATCATGTTGTAGAACTGCATATATAGATATATATACACATACATATATTAAATTAACTACGTGGTGTGTGTGCTGTTCACTATATCACAATATAGTTGTTTTGTGCTAAGTATATAAACATTTCCCTTTGCAATATTTCCAAATATTTATTTTTACCTACTTTAAATGAATTAAATGTCAGCATCAACTAGAATCAGTTACTTCCCAAATTTTATAAATATATACAAAAACAAGGTTGTGCACTATTATTATTTATTCATTCTTATTGTGCTCTCATTTTTATTATACTCCTCTTGATTATTTGTGCAGCCATCTGAGAGCTCAGTAAAGGTGCTATACAAGGAAGTGAAATGCATTATTATTTGTTATCATTATGATTCAATAGAAAGGGCAGGCAGTTTAAGTGTGATTTTTAACAATGCTTGTTGTCCATGTGTTCCTTGACAAATCAATCAATTCATTAAACTTTTTTTTTTTTTAAATCAAAAACGAAAAATAAACAACTACATCTGCAATGTAGGATTCAAAGCACCGTTTGTTGAAGAGAATTTTTTTTCAAATTATTTTAGAGATATCTTCTTCTATTCAGCAATGTGCCGTGAGTGGGATTTGAACCTGGTTGACTGCGATAATTTCTGGTAGATCATCTCTCAGGAATCACAGCTATACATCGACTAATACGCGCAATCCTGAGGAGCCCCAGAGCAGCCATTAGTCGAGGTCATTCTTGGTAGCGAGAACCAATCAGATCCCTTTACACTATCAAGACTCTACCAAGAATTGAAAGCTCAGTCCAATCGCAGACCGTATCGTCTACCAAAACTAACAAAGGACGGGCCAGCCTCTTGTCATTTAATGTATTCTACAAAAGCTTTGTTCAAGTCAGCACACAGACACTTTGCGATTTGTATTTATTTTTTAACTTTCAATAAAATTTTTCACGAGTGTCGGTTTGTGCAGATATATTTACATTCACGTAATTTTTATCTAAAAAGACAGAACTGTGTGTACATAATTCCTACAGAAGACCTGAGGAAAGTCTTTCTGGTATATAAAGGCCAAAAAATATTAATGAATTACTGCAGTAAAAATTATATATATATATATATATATATATATATATATATATATATATATATATATATATACTGTATAAATATATATATACCTGTAAAAACAAGTGTCTGGTATTTTTTTTGTATATACTTAACACTAATTTCAGAAATTGCTCATATAAACACTAATATAGAATAATAATTATAATTACATTGTATATTAACATTGATATTATAAAATATGCTTATAAAATAGACCTACACCTTTAAGACTTGGACAATTCTAATCATGTTGTAGAACAGCATATATATATATATATATATATATATATATATATATATATATATATAAATACATATATATATAAATACATATATTAAATTAACTACGTGGTGTGTGTGCTGTTCACTATATCACAATATTGTTGTTTTGTGCCAAGTATATAAACATTTCCCTTTGCAATATTTCTAAATATTTATTTTTACCTACTTTAAATTAATTAAATGTCAGCACCAACTAGAATATATTATTTCCCAAATGTTATAAATACTGTACATAAAAAACGCCATTTTTAACTATGCTTGTTGTCCATGTGTTCTTTGACAGATCAATCATTCATTAAACATTGTTTTTAATCAAAAAAGAAAAATGAACAACTACATCTGCAATGTAGGATTTAAAGTAGCATTTGTTGAAAACAAAGCTTTTAAAAAAATTATTTTAGAGATATCTTCTTCATTTCAGCAATGTGCCGTGAGCGGGATTCAAACATGGTTCACTGTGATAGTTTCTGGTAGCTCGTCCCTCAAGAATCGCAGCTATACCTCAGCTAATCTGCACAATCCTGAAGTCCCCCGAGCAGCTATGTGTCGAGGAAATTCTTGGTAGCGAGAACCAATCACATCGCTTTCTGCTATCAAGATTCTACCAAGAATTGATAGCTCGGGCCAATCGCAGACCGTATCGGCTACCAAAAATTGGAGAATCACGGCTTGTGTTGGCTACCAAAACTCGGAAAGGGCGGGCCAGCCTCTGTCAATTATTTAATGTATTCTGCAAAAGTTTGTTCGAGTCGGCACACAGACACTTTGTGACTTGCATTTATTTTTGAACTTTCTAAAAAAGTTTTTCATGAGTGTCGGGTTTTTGCCGATATATTTACATTCACGTACACATTTTTTTAATGATATTTTAAACATTCCTGGTGCAGTACATTACAGATATTAAATATGTGTTCAAAACGTGTAAAAAGAGATATAACCTGGTATAAATATAATAAACATTGAATTGTATAATCATAGTTTCATTTTACAGAATGAGCTTCAAAAATAAAAATAATGCGAAGTTCTGCATAATTATAAAAAAAAACAATCATAGAAAGTGAAAACTTTTTTTTTCTTGACTTCATCTTTGCCAATTTAAAAACTTTTTTTAAAATTCATTTTTGGGTGAGTTCATTTTTATCTGAAAAGACAGATGAACTACGAGTACATATTACCTACAGAAGACCAGAGGAAAGTCTTTCTGATATACAAAGACCAATAATTCTTAATGAATTACTGAAGTAAAAACTATACATATATATATACATACTGTAGACATATATATACCTGTAAAAACAAGAGACTTTTTTTTTTTTACTTAACGCTAATTTTACAAATCGTTCATATAAATATTAATATAGAATAATAATTATAATGCATATTAACGTTGATGTTGTAAAATATGCTTATAAAATAGACATACACCTTTAATACTCAGACGATTCTAATCATGCTGTACAACAGCATATTTATATATATATATATATATATATATATATATATATATATATATATATATATATATTAAATTAACTAAGTGGTGTGTGTGCTGTTCACTATATCACAATATAGTTGTTTTGCACTAAGTATATAAACATTTCCCTTTGCAATATTTCCAAATATTTATTTTTACCTACTTCAAATGAATTAAATGTCAGCATCAACTAGAATAAACTACTTCCCAAATTTTATAAATACATACAAAAACAAGGCTGTGCACTATTATTATTTATTCATTCTTATTGTGCTCTCATTTTTATTGTACTCCTCTTGATTATCTGTGCAGCCATCTGAGAGCTCAGTAAAGGTGCAATACAAGAAAGTGAAATGCATTATTATTTGTTATCATTATGATTCAATAGAAAGGGCAGGCAGTTTAAGTGTGATTTTTAACAATGCTTGTTGTCCATGTGTTCCTTGACAAATCAATCAATTCATTAAACTTTTTTTTTTTTTTTTAATCAAAAACGAAAAATAAACAACTACATCTGCAATGTAGGATTCAAAGCACCGTTTGTTGAAGAGAATTTTTTTTCAAATTATTTTAGAGATATCTTCTTCTATTCAGCAATGTGCCGTGAGTGGGATTTGAACCTGGTTGACTGCGATAATTTCTGGTAGATCATCTCTCAGGAATCACAGCTATACATCGACTAATACGCGCAATCCTGAGGAGCCCCAGAGCAGCCATTAGTCGAGGTCATTCTTGGTAGCGAGAACCAATCACATCCCTTTACACTATCAAGACTCTACCAAGAATTGAAAGCTCAGTCCAATCGCAGACTGTATCGTCTACCAAAACTAAGAAAAGACGGGCCAGCCTCTTGTCAATTAATGTATTCTACAAAAGCTTTGTTCAAGTCAGCACACAGACACTTTGCGATTTGTATTTATTTTTTAACTTTCAATAAAATTTTTCACGAGTGTCGGTTTGTGCAGATATAGTTACATTCACGTAAACATTTTTTGAATGATTTTTAAAACATTCTTGGTGCAGTTTATTACAGATATTTAATATGTTCGCAAAATGTGTAAAGAGAGATATAATAAGGTGTAAATGTAATAAACATTGAATTGTATAATCATAGTTTCATTTTACAGAATGAGCTTTAAAAATAATAATATGAAGTGCTGTATAATTATAAAAATACAAATTATATAAAGTGAAAATTTTTTTTTCTTGACTTCATCTTTGTCAATTTAAAAACTTTTTTTTTTAATTCATGTTTTGGGTGATTTAATTTTATGTGTATATATTTCCTACAGAAGACCCGAGGAAAGTCTTTCTGCTTTATAAAGACCAATAATTCTTAATGAATTACTACAGTAAAAATTATATAAATACTGTGTTAATTTTTATCTGAAAAGGCAGATGAACTATGAGTACATATTACCTACAGAAGACCAGAGGAAAGTCTTACTTTCTGGTAGCTCGTCCCTCAAGAATCACAGCTATACCTCAGCTAATCTGCACAATCCTGAAGTCCCCCGAGCAGCTATGTGTCAAGGTAATTCTTGGTACCGAGGACCAATCACATCGCTTTCTGCTACCAAGATTCTATCAAGAATTGATAGCTCGGGTCAAAAGCAGACCGTATTGGCTACCAAAAATTGGCGAATCACGGCTTGTGTTGGCTGCCAAAACTCGTAAATGGCGGGCCAGCCTCTGTCAATTATTTAATGTATTCTGCAAAATTTTGTTCGACTCAGCACACAGACGCTTTGAGACTTGGGTCTATTTTTGAACTTTGTAAAAAGCAAGCAACTGACACGCAGGTAAACAGACTTGAGCTGAGAAAACTGTGCGGCGGTGGGGGGGGATGTGATAGCAGGCCGCTTGCTGTTTGCTGCTTATCCACACGTTTAGAGGACAAAAGACGCTGACGGAGAGGTGCAAAGTGTTTTAAGGGGGGTCGGATCTACGAGTTTTTTTGTAGGCTCTGGTAATTCTAGTGTTAATGATCGAGGGTCAGAGTATTTCTGCAATTGAAACCATGAAAGAAATAAATCAACTTAAAGACAATTTGGCCTTGAAACAAAGTACTTTCTTTCTTCCCCACTCCGTTCGTAATTTAATGGCAAAATTGCAAGAAAATGACTTCAGTGGTGTTGACGAAGAATATATGAAAACTATAGCTGCTGAGTTCTATAAAATAAGCAAAGAATATTTGGAACAGTGGACTTTGTTCTGTGAAGAATTAGAAATATTTGAATGGGCGAATATAATCAAAATACCTACGTGGGAAGACATTCAAAGTGTAATGGATGTATTGATTGAAAAAGGATTTATTAATTGTAACCAAGATACAGAAATATTTGATGAGTATTCACTTACTTCTAACCACATTACCTTGCAAAAGTGACAGAATGGAACACTGGGAGTGTTTTCAACCGAAAGTCATTGGGAGCAATTGTTCAAACACTTTCACACCAATAATTTGAATCATATGAACTTTCGTATAATTATTGAATATATTTTATGTCTGCCCGGCACTAATGCACCCGTAGAAAGGGTCTTTTCTCTTATGAATAAGTTGAGGACGAGCGAAAAAACACAGTTGTAAGTCGCAGTTCTTAATGCAATGTTAATTACCAAAGTAAATTTTAAGAAATCCTGCCAAGAATTTAATTCTTATTTGGAACACCAAATATACTTAAGAAAATTTATTCTTCAGAAAAATATAAGACCACATAAATTATTTATTTTCATGTATTCATTCTTGTTCTTTTTCATTAATAAATAAAAACTATGAAGAAATACGCGTTTTCTTGAATACACATACTATTACCTAAAAATTAGTAGCTGTCCCGTTTTAAGGAAAAAAATTAATGGTCACGTTAAGCATGATTAGAATTGTCTGAGTATTAAAAGTGTAAGTCTATTTTATAAGCATATTTTATAACAGCAATGTTAATATAGAGTATAACTATAATTATTATTATTCTATATTAGTATTGATATGAACGATTTGTGAAATTAATGTTAAAAAAAAAATACTAGTCACTTGTTTTTACAGATATATTTATACAGTATACATTTGTTTATATATATATATATATATATATATATATATATATATATATATATATATATATATAATTTTTACTGCAGGAATTCATTAAGAATTATTGGTCTTTATATACCAGAAAGACTTTCCCTGGGTCTTCTTTAGGAAATATTTACTCATAGTTCATCTACCTTTTCAGATAAAAATGAACTCACCCAAACAATGCATTAAAAAAAAAGTTTTTAAATTGCCAAAGATGAAGTCAAGAAAAAAAAATTTTCATTTTCTATGATTTGTACTTTTACAATTATACAGCACTTTATATTATTATTATTCATAAACCTCATTCTGTAAAATGAAACTATGATTATATAATTTAATGTTTTAATTTTATACATTATTATAACTCTCTTTACACATTTTGCAAACATATTAAAAATCTGTAATAAACCAAGAATGTTTTAAAAATCAATTCATAAAATGTGTACGTGAATGTAAATATATCTGCCCAAACCGACACTTGTGAAAAACATTTCTAGAAAATTCAAAAATAAATGCAAATCGAACAAGCTTGTGCAGAATACATTAATTGACAAGAGGCTGGCCCCGCCCTTTCCAAGTTTTGGTAGCCGACACAAGCCGTGATTCGTTGATTTTTGGTAGTCGATACGGTCTGCGATTGGCCCGAACTTTCAATTCTTGGTAGAGTCTTGGTAGCAGAAAGCGATGTGATTGGTTCTCGCTACCAAGAATTACCTCGACTCATGGCTGCTCGTGGGACCTCAGGATTGCGAGTATTAATTGAGATAAAGCTGCGATTCCTGAGAGACAATCTACCAGAAATTATTGCAGTGAACCAGGTTCGAATCCCGCTGACTGCACATTGCTGAATGAAAGAAGATATCTCTAAAATAATTTCAAAAAAAAAAATTCTCTTCAACAAACGGTACTTTGAATCCTACATTGAAGATGTAGTTGTTTATTTTTCTTTTTTGATTAAAAAAAAAGTTTAATGAATGATTGATTTGTCAAGGAACACATGGACAACAAGCATTGTTAAAAATCACACTTAAACAAACTGCCTGCCCTTTCTATTGAATTGTAATTATAACAAATAATAATGCGTTTCACTTCCTTGTATAGCACCTTTACTGAGCTCTCAGATGGCTACACAGATAATCAAGAGGGGTAAAATAAAAATGAAATAACAATAAGAATAAATAAATAGTAGTGCACTGCCTTGTTTTTGTATATATTTGTAAATATTTTCTACTTGATGCTGACATTTATAGGTAAAAATAAATATTTGGAAATATTGCTAATGGAAATGTTTATATACTTAGTGCAAAACAACTATATTGTGATACAGTAAACAGCACACACACCACTTAGTTAATTTTATATCTATATATGCAGTTCTACAGCATGATTAGAATCGTCTGAGTATTACAGGTGTAGGTCTATTTTATTAGCATATTTTGTAACATCAATGTTAATATACAATATAACTATAATTATTGTTATTCTATATTAGTATTTATATGAACGATTTGTAAAATTAGTGTTAAGTAAAAAAAATATATATATAATACCAGTCCCTTGTTTTTATAGGTGTGTATATATTTATATTGTATATGTATGTATAATTTTTACTTCAGTAATTCATTAAGAATTATTGGCCTTGGTCTCGTCTGTTACAGGAGATAGACGTCTGAAGCGGAGCTCTGTTAGCACCGGCTTTGTTTTCTCACGTATTTCTTATTATTTAGAGATATCCTGTATTTACCCGACCCGAGGACCTTTCATTACAGTATATAAACATGAGTAACAAGAAGAGAGGTCCGAAAGAACCGGAAAAGAAAATTAAACCTACATCAAAGTCTAGACAGACATCAAACCCAAGTGAGAGGTACGGCCTCTCGGAGACTGACCTGGAACTGGCAGACGAATGCGCAGACTTCCTAGGACCTTGCACCACTGCATCATCTCCAGTCGAGACGGAAAATGGGAGTGAAGATGCAAGTGATGCAGGTCACGATGGATCGCCGATTTCATAAGTAGATCAATCGAAACTAGAAAAGGCCCTGCAGTACGTGCTCTCATGTACTCCTTGCAAGCACGAAGCATCGGCTGTAACAGGAGCGGCAATTCCACCCGCGGAGCATGAAAACCGAAGCGACCTGTCCGAACTGAAAGAGATGATCGCAACACTGCTGACTGCCACCTCCACAGCTGTAAATGAGCTTAAGAAGGAGCTTAAGGGGCTTAAGAAGTATAACAAAGACCAGGAAATGCGTCTATTTAATCGTTTTGATTCGACCTTTAAAAGTATAGTGGGGAAAATAGAGGAACACATTGAAGAAAATGGTTCCAAACTGAAAAAACTTGCAGGTCAACTGGATGATGTTACCAATCAGCTGGATGACGTTAAACAGGCATTCACGGCTCGAACTGAAACAGCAGAACAATTGGTATCTTAACGCTGATGAAAAAGCTACAGCTCCGAATTCCGAATACAAAAAAAATCGGACACAGACTTACAGCCCTGGAGGATGCGTGCAGAAGGAATAATATTAGAATTGAAGGCCTACCTGAGAAACAAGAAAATACAAACCCAGCGAAATTTGCAGTAAAATTACTCTCTAAAATAATTAGAGATGACTTTAAACCAGATACCGAGATAGCAGCAGCTTATCGTATACGCAGTTGAAATACCTTTAAACCTACGTCTTTTATTGTCCGCTTTGAGCGACTATGATGTAACCTTGATGTGATGGCACTTCTCTTATTATTTGAAAATAATCTCATCTGTATTTTCCCCGACTTTTCACCTTTAACAGCTACAAAACGGGCTGCCTTCTGCAACGTAAAACAGCTGTTATGGAAAGCCAATATCAAATAGAGCCTCTTGTATCCTGCTAAACTGAAAGTGGAAGTCTGTGGCCAATATTATGTATTTTCAAGCAAGGAGGAAGCTGAAAAGGAATTAAAGAAGCTGTTCCCAGTACTCTTTTGAAAGACAATAATGAGCCGTATTCTGTCAAGGCATGGCAAGGAGCTATCACCTGCTGTCTGATCCACTTGTAAAGATATGGGTATTATAATCATAGATCCCTTTCTTTACTGGGACGCTATATGTTTATGTTTTAATTACAATTATAGACGTGAGTGTGTGGATGTAATTAACGTAGGGTTTGTTTATTTGTTTATTTTTCTACTTCCCTAAAGGAGACTGTTTAACAACATACCCTTGGTTTATTATTATTTCTACTACTGCATTAGGATTTACTTTGCTTATTTTAAGACCACGTTTCAACACCATTCCCAGGGTTCATTAATTCATCTTATTATTTTAAAATTGCTGAAGATTATAGTTTAAGCTTAAAGACTGTTAATGATTATACAGTTTTTTTGGCAGATAGTATTTAAACTTTAGCTGCAATATATATCTCTACTTTTTAATTCTCTGACGCCGCTGGGTGGGGTGGCTTGTTTTGTTTTGGACGTGCTCTGTCTCTCGGTATGTCAGAGGACTGGGACATTGTGAAGTGGGGTCTAGCCTCGTGGGGAGGCAAAATGGGGGAGGGATAAGGGGGGGGGGGAGAAGGAGAGCAGGTTATATCTAATCTATCCTTTTAATCCTTATACAACAACAACAACAACATTTATTTATATAGCACATTTTCATACAAAAAGTAGCTCAAAGTGCTTTACATAACGAAGAAAAGAAGAATAAAAGACAAATAAGAAATTAAAATAAGACAACCTTAGTTAACATAGAAAGGAGTAAGGTCCGATGGCCAGGGTGGACAGAAAAAACAAAAAAAAAACTCCAGAAGGCTGGAGAAAAAAATAAAATCTGTAGGGGTTCCAGGCCACGAGACCGCCCAGTCCCCTTTGGGCATTCTACCTAACATAAATGAAATAGTCCTCTTTGTAGTTAGGGTTCTCACGGAGTCACTTGATGCTGATGGTTATACAGACTTCTGGCTTTTAATCCATCCATCATTGTTGGAACATCATGGTGCTTTGGGTAGATGGTGGTGGCACAAGCCACCACCAATAGGACACCGGAAAAGGAAAACAGAAGAGAGAGTAGGGGTTAGTACAAATTTTGAATGAATAGTTATTATAATGAATTGGATATACAGAGTGTCAGGATTAAATTACAGTGAAGTTATGAGAAGGCCATGTTACAGTAATGTGTTTTCAGTAGTTTTTTAAAGTGCTCCACTGTATTAGCCTGGCGAATTCCTACTGGCAGGCTATTCCAGATTTTAGGTGCATAACAGCAGAAGGCCGCCTCACCACTTCTTTTAAGTTTTGCTCTTGGAATTCTAAGGAGACACTCAGTTGAGGATCTGAGGTTGCGATTTGGAATATAAGGTGTCAGACATTCCGATATATAAGACGGGGCGAGATTATTTAAAGCTTTATAAACCATAAGCAGAATTTTAAAGTCAATTCTGAATGACACAGGTAACCAGTGTCGTGACATCAAAACTGGAGAAATGTGTTCGGATTTTCTTTTCCTGGTAAGGATTCTAGCAGCTGCATTCTGCACTAACTGCAAACGATTGATGTCTTTTTTGGGTAGTCCTGAGAGGAGTGCATTACAGTAATCTAGCCGACTAAAGACAAACGCATGAACTAATTTCTCTGCATCTTTCGATGATATAAGAGGTCTAACTTTTGCTATGTTCCTTAGGTGAAAAAATGCTGTCCTAGTGATTTTATTAATATGCGATTTAAAATTCAGATTACAATCAACGGTTACCCCTAAGCTTTTTACCTCCGATTTGACTTTTAATCCTAATGCATCCAGTTTATTTCTAATAGCCTCATTGTATCCATTATTGCCAATCACTAAGATTTCGGTTTTTTCTTTATTTAATTTGAGAAAGTTACTATTCATCCATTCTGAGATACAGGTTAGACATTGTGTTAGCGAATCAAGAGATTTGGGGTCATCAGGTGCTATTGATAAATACAGCTGTGTGTCATCAGCATAGCTGTGGTAGCTCACGTTATGTCCCGAGATAATCTGAACCTAATGGAAGCATGTAGATTGAGAAGAGCAGCGGACCCAGGATAGAGCCTTGTGGAACACCATATAGGATATCATGTGTCTTTGAGTTATAATTACCACAACTAACAAAGAATTTTCTCCCTGCCAGGTAGGATTCAAACCAATTTAAGACACTGCCAGAGAGGCCCACCCATTGACTAAGGCGATTCTTAAGAATATTATGATCAATAGTGTCAAATGCGGCACTCAAATCTAAGAGGATGAGAACAGATAAATGGCCTCTGTCTGCATTTCCCCGCAAGTCATTTACTACTTTAACGAGTGCAGTTTCTGTGCTGTGATTTGTTCTAAAACCTGACTGAAATTTATCAAGAATAGCATGTTTATTGAGGTGCTCATTTAACTGCATAATGACTGCCTTCTCTAGAATTTTACTTAAGAAAGGCAGGTTAGAGATGGGTCTATAATTTTCAAGAGAAGAGGGGTCGAGATTATTTTTCTTAAGTAGGGGTTTAACTACCGCAGTCTTAAGACAGTCTGGGAAGACCCCCGTATCTAATGACGAATTTACTATGTCAAGAACATTATCAATAAGCACACCCGATACTTCTTTGAAAAAATTTGTTGGTATTGGGTCAAGGGCACAGGTGGATGGTTTCATTTGAGAAATTATTTTATGTAAATCAGGTAAATCTATCCTAGTGAAAGACTCTAATTTATTTATTATGGAGTACTGGGGTTTCGGGGGATCCTTAGTGTTGGGGAGATATACTATGTTATTTCTAATATCATTAATTTTTTGATTGAAAAATACAGCGATAGCCTCACAGGTTTTACTGGAAGTACTTAGGAGGCATTCCTTTGAGTTACCTGGGTTTAACAGACGATCAATCATCGAGAATAAGACTCTGGGATTACTAGCATTGTTATTTATAATCTTAGAGAAATAGCAGCGCCTCTCAAGACGGACTGTGTTATTGTATTCTGTTATTTTAACTTTTAATATCTCATAGTCAATAGTTAGTTTAGTCTTCCTCCATTTACGCTCAGCTCTACGGCATGTTCTCTTTAAATCAGACACTCTTTGGGTCTTCCAAGGTATAACAATGCTAGAAGATTTTTTAACTGTCTTTTCAGGTGCAACTAAGTCAACAGCAGCCCTCACTTTAGTATTAAATCTTTCCACCTTACTATTTACATTCTCCTCGCTATTATAGTTGGCACTATAAACGGACTGATTGGTTAGAATGTTTGTAAGTTTTAAAGTTGCTGATGAGTCAAAGAAGCGTTTTTTAACAATATGCTTCTCATGAGTGTTTTCTATCATTATTTCTATATTAAAAAGTAGAAGAAAATGGTCTGAAAGACCCGTATCAATGACCTGCTTTATATCAACTTTTAGTCCTTTAGTAATTACTAAGTCTAACGTATGACCTGCTTTATGTGTAGGCTGATTAACGAGCTGTCTCAAATCAAAAGAGTCCAGGAGGTTCATAAATTCTTTTACTTTTTGGTCACATTGATTATCTACATGAAAATTAAAGTCGCCGACTATTAAGAGTGCGTCATAGTTCGTAATTAAGATTGACATCAAGTCAGAGAATTCCTCAAAGAAAGACGCGTTGAATTTAGGAGGTCTATACACGGATAATACTAGAACGTGAGAATCTCCCTGAATAATAATGGCGAGATATTCGAAAGACTTGAATTACCAAAACTGATATTTTTACATTTTAACCTGCTAGAGTAAATGTTTGCTAGCCCTCCACCTCTCTTTCCTTGGCGATCAGCACGAGTAAAACTGTAATCCGGAGGCGCAGATTCGATTAAAACAGCTGCGCCATCTGAGCTAAGCCACGTTTCACTTAGTGCAATAAAATCTATTTTTTTTTTCACTAATAATGTCGTTGATAAAAAACGTCTTGTTAGTTAAAGCTCTAATATTTAATAGTGCCATATTCAATGTTTCGGAGGAGCAGAGATGAATACTATGTGCGTTATTGATATAGGGAACAGGAATTAAGTTATTTTTATTAGCGCCGCTCTGTGTGTATTTTTTATTTAATCTATGATCTGTTTTTACAGTTTTAATACATTGTTCATCTAAAGTAGTAACTTTAATTAAATTATTGGCGTTTATGCCGTATTGCCTAGATTTTCTATGTGCATTAAGATTGGTTATTACAGTATTTATGTTGCGCACTTTTATGGAAGATTTTTTTAAACAATTATCATGACCAAACACAGGAGTGGCATTTCGGAAGGGGTTAAAAGCAGAGATAGATAGTCAAGATAAACGAATTACCTTCGCTATGTTTTCGGAGAGGACCCGGGCGCCGAAGCTGTTCGGATGCAGGCCATCTCGCTTGAAGAAACGCGGTCTTTCCCAAAAGAGGTCCCAGTTGTTAATGAACCCGATGTCTTGATTCTTGCAGAAGCCCTGCAGCCAGTTGTTTAAACCAAGCAGACGACTGTAATACTCGTTTGATCGTCTGACGAGAGGGAGTGGACCCGAGATGAAGATCTTTGCCGATGGGGTCCTCTCCTTTGTGTCTTTAATTAATGCAGTGAAGTCTGCCTTGAGGATCTCCGACTGTCGGTGCCTTATGTCGTTTACGCCAGCATGTATAACAACGGCTCCAACTGCCCTGTTCTTGTAGATCGCCGGTGCACGTCTCGTCACATCTCGGACACGAGCACCGGGGAAAACAAGAAACAAAAGATTTTCTATTAGGGCAAGTGATATTGAGGTTCCTAACAATAGAATCACCTACCACAATTACATCACCAGGAGCTGAAGGCGAACTGGGGACGCTTAGAGGGTCAAACCGGTTCTGGGTTACGATGCTTGCCTGTACCGATGGAGGTGTTCTGGCCTTGAACCCCCGCCTGCATAGCTGAAATACACCGAGGTCATCATCGGTGTCGCTCCTACGAGGCGCGGGGGGTGAAGGTGACTTGCGCGGCACAACGCGGGGTTTGATGTTACGCCGATAACAGATGGCGAGGACGGTTTATCCAACAGCCGAGCCTTCAGATCTCTGAGGTATCTTCGTCTGGACAGAAGATTCTGAATCTGTTCATCGAGTGCCTGGAGTTCCTCGACTACAGTTGCAATGCGATTCACCTCACTGTCGGCCATTGTCCGCTTCTGCTTTGCTTCCGCTTCCGCTTCGTGCCCTAGGAAAAATGAGAGAGAGAGAGAGAGAGAGAAGGTGAGAGTTATAATTATAACTATCAACACAACAATAGGCTGTATGGCAATAACTCGTGGGGAAATTGGAAATTAAGATTATAACTGCCTCACTACCAGTTAAGAGTATAAAATGACATTAAAAATTCAGAATCATTGTCTCCATGATGGGACAGTTAATTTTGTGAGCTGGAATGTTAAAGGCCTGAATCAGTAATTAAAGAGAAAGATAGTATGTTCTCAGCTAACAGACTTAAATGCTAAAGTAGTATTTTTACAGGAGACCCCACTTACTAAGCAAGGATCAGTTCAGACTACAAAAAGACTGGGACTGACCAAATGTTCCATTCTAGCTTTACAAAGAAAACTAGAGGTGTGGGAATTCTCATACATAGAACAATTCCATTAGTAGCGTCAGATGTAGTATCAGATCCTGAAGGGAGATATGTGATGGTTATTGGCAACTTATTTAACTGTAAAATGATTTTGATAAATGTTTATGCACCCAATGTCGATGATAAGGAATTCATGTAAAATCTATTTGCGTCCATTCCCAATGTGAATACTCATAAAATTATAATGGCTGGGGACTTTAATTGTGTTTTAAATCCACTCTTAGATAGGACTCCTGCCACAGGGGGGATGACATCTAACACTGCAAAGACAATTACACAGTTTGTAACCAACCACAACTTATCAGACCCCTGGAGGTTTCTAAACCCAAACTCAAGAACATATTCGTTCTACTCACCAGTGCATCATAGCTACTCAAAAATCAATAACTTTTTTATAGATAATAATTTCTTGCCTACGATTAAATCTTGTAAAAACGACACAATTGTTATCTCCAATCATGCACCTCTGGTTTGGGAGCTAAAATCATTATGCCCCCCACACTCACCTCGCAGATGGCGCCTTAACCCACTTCTATTAATAGATGAGAACTGTATAGAATTTATATCCAAACAAATTAGCTTCTTCCTAGAGACAAACACACCCTCAGAGGTCTCTACATGAACACTCTGGGAAAATCTAAAGGCTTTCTTAAAAAGACAGATTATCTCATATCTTCCCACAGAAAGTGTTAGAGTTCAGAAGCGAAATTACTAGAATAGATGAAGAACTAGCCAGGCGTCCAAGTAAGGCTCTTCATAGGAAAAGGCAGGCTCTGCATACAGAACTCAACATCTTCACAACTAAAGAAACTGAACAACTTATTAATAAATCAAGACATCATTACTACAAACACGGAGAGAAAGCTAATAAGTTTTTAGCTCAACAAATCCAGAAGCAAGAAGTTCGCAATTCAATCCCAGTAATCACCAACAGTAATGGAGATGAAATCATTGACCATAAAAATATAATGCACACATTTAAAGATTATTATAAATCCATATATTCTACTGAGTTTAAAGAAGACAACACACAATGCATTTTTGGATACATTACAGATACCACAAATAGATACTTTAAGTGCTGAGAACTGGATAAACCTCTGACCCTATCAGAATTACTAGATGGTATAAAGTCACTTCAAGGCGGGAAATCAACAGGCCCTGCTGGCTACCCTATAGAATTTTATAAGAAATTTCTCCACTCAGCTAGCTCCCCTCTTATTGGCAAAATTTACAGAAGCTAGAGACAATCAAATTCTACCTCAAACTTTTCGTCAAGCATTAATCACCGTCTTTCCGAAACAAAATAAGGACTTGTTACAATGTACATCATACAGACCAATTTCACTTCTGAATAATGATGTTAAGATACTCTCAAAAATCATAGCTAGAAGGATGGAGAAAGTGCTGCCTTCGGTAATATCACAGGATCAAACTGGATTTATTAAAGGCCGACACTTATCTTCCAATTTTCGACGCCTGTATAATGTTATATATTCACCAGCAAAGTCAAACACCCCAGAGATATTATTATCATTGGATGCAGAAAAAGCATTTGATATGATTGAATGGAACTACCTTTTCACTACATTGGAGACATTTGGGTTTGGCCCGAATATTTGTGCATGGATCAAACTACTGTATACCAGTCTATAAGCCTCAGTCTGTATCAACAACAGTTGTTCAGACTACTTTACAAGGATGCCCTTTGTCACCACTGCTGTTTCCAATCACCATTGAACCACTGGTGGTCCACTGTCGAAATTCTTATCAGATAAACGGGATTATCCAAGAAGGACTAGAGCAGAAAATTTCTCTATATGCAGATGATATGGTTTTATATATATCAGACCCAGAAAACACTGTGCCTGCAGTTTTAACAGCACTCTCAGATTTTCAAAAGATTTCTGGTCTCAGAATTAATTTGAATAAAAGTATACTCTTTCCAGTGAATCCACAAGCATATAATATCAGATTGGACACCCTACCTTTTACCTTAGCAGATCAGTTTAAATACCTAGGGGTAAATATCACAAATAAACATAAAGCTCTTTATCAAAAAAAATTTGTCATCTGTATGGAAAAAATTAAGTAAGACTTGCATAGATGGTCAACCCTTCATCTCACTCTATCCGGAAGAATTAACGTTGTAAATATGAATATCTTTCCTAAGCTTCTTTTTTTATTTGAAAACATCCTAATATATATCAATATATCATTTTTTAAGCAATTAGATTCAATCATAACCTCATTTCTTTAGAACTCAAAACACCCACGTATCCGAAGAGCGACCCTACAAAGACCTCAGGCAGAAGGTGGCATGGCTTTACCTAATTTTCAGTTTTATTACTGGGCAACAAATATACAAGCCATAAAAACCTGGACACAAATAAATGAACAAACACAGCCCTGGTCCGCAATAGAAGTAAAATCCTGCAGCACTTCTTTATATTCCCTGGTCTGTGCTCCAGTAAATGCAAGTAATCGCAAATATACTAATAACCCAATTGAGCTTCACTCACTCAGAACATGGAACCAAATTAGAAAGCAATTTAAGATGGAAAATCTTCTGTCTGTGGCACTCCTACAAGAGAACCACCTCTTTCAACCCTTGCAAACATGTCCAATTTTTAATATCTGGAAAAGATTTAGGATTAAATTGCTCAGAGATCTTTATATAGACAACATCTTTGCATTTTTTGAACAATTACATTCGAAATTTAACCTTCCAGCTACACATTTCTTTTACTATCTTCAAATTAGAAACTTTGTCAAACAGAACCTGCCCGATTTTCCTCATCTCGTACCCTCCACCATGCTGGAAAAAATACTGCTCAACTTCGAGGACTTATACACCATTTCTGCAATATATAAAATTTTATTAGAGTCCCTTCCTTTTAAAGATCCAAGAGGACAATGGGAAAAAGATCTCTTAATTAATATATAACAAAAAAGAGTGGAAGGTAGCAATGCATAGAATTCACTCTAGCTCCATATGCGCAAAGCATAGAATTATTCAACTCAGAATTATATATCGAAGTCATCTGTCTCGCTTAAAACTGTCCAAAATATTTCCAGGACAAGATCCAACCTGCGAATGCTACAACCAAGCTCCTGCCTCACTGGGTCAGATGTTCTGGGCCTGCACCAAATTAACAACATTTTGGACCAAAATTTTAAGTGCCTTTCAGACAGCCTTGGTGTCACAATCCCTCCTAACTCATTAACAGTTGTGTTTGGTGTTCTTCCAGACGGACTTGAAGTGGAGAAGGACAAGCAAACGGTGATTGCATTCACTACACTTTTGGCACGCAGACTGATTTTGTTAAATTGGAAGAATCCTAACTCTTCTCTTATAAGTCAGTGGGAAACCGTTGTTTTATATTATTTAAAATTGGAAAAAAATCTAATTCTCAGTTAGAGGATCTGTACAGAATTTTTTCAAAACCTGGCAGGATCTAATCAATAATATTTTAGAATAAGAAGAATTTTCTTTCCTTCTCCAATTATCCATTTTTGCCCTATTAAACTCAATAATTTAGGCATGTTTACAAGCCTTAAGTATTACTCCTTTGGCCATGCTCTCCTTCTCAGGGGTGAGGATCGATTTGCTTTCAATCCTGTTTTTTGTAAAAATTGATCTATATGTATGGGTTGATTACAATAAAATTAAAAAAAAAAGAATTATTGGTCTTTATATACCAGAAAGACTTTCCTCTGGTCTTCTGTAGGTAATGTGTACTCATAGTTCATCTGTCTTTTCAGATAAAAATTAACACAGTATTTATATAATTTTTACTGCAGTAATTCATTAAAAATTATTGGTCTTTATAAAGCAGAAAGACTTTCCTCGGGTCTTCTGTAGGAAATATATACACATAAAATTAAATCACCCAAAACATGAATTAAAAAAAAAAGTTTTTAAATTGACAAAGATGAAGTCAAGAAGAAATTTTTTTCACTTTCTATGATTTGTATTTTTATAATTACGCAGCAATTTATATTATAATTATTTGTAAAGCTTACTCTGTAAAATAAAATTATGATTATACAATTCAACATTTATTATATGTATATCTTATTATATTTCTCTTTACACGTTTTGTACACATATTTAATATCAGTAATGAACTGAACCAAGAATGTTTAAAAATTCATTAAAAAAATGTGTACATGAATAAATATATCTGTACAACCCGACACTCGTGAAAAACATTTTTAGAATGTTCAAAAATAAACGCAAATCGCAAAGCATCTGTGTGTCGACTCAAACAAGCTTTTGCAGAATACATTAATTAATTGTGACAAGAGGCTGGCCCGCCATTTACACGTTTTGCTAGCCGACATGAGCTGTGATTCGCCAATTGTTGGTAGCTGTCCGAGCTGTCATTGGCCAATTCTTGGTAATCGATATGGTCTGCGATTGGACCGAGCTTTCAATTCTTGGTAGAATGTTGGTAGCGCAAATTGATCTGATTGGTTCTCGCTACCAAGAATTACCTCAACACATTGCTGCTCGGGGTACCTCAGGGTGCATTTAAATGTTGCCATTTTTCGCCTTTACTTTGGTGCAGCTACGTTGTTCTTATATGTGATAGGATGTTTCTTCTGGGGGGTGGAGGTGCTTCTGTTCTCTTTCTCCGATGTAGAACTCTCGTCCTCATCCAAGTTCACCTATGTTATAGCACATCTTTATTTGAAAGCTAACAGTGTTGGATCGGAAGGAGTGTGAACGCAACTGAGAGAATAAAACTGTAATTAAAAAGCAACGCTAACCTTTACAAGTACCATACATTTACACTGGTTGTTACAGACTCCTGCGGTGGGTTGGCACCCTGCCCAGGATTGGTTCCTGCCTTGTGCCCTGTGTTGGCTGGGATTGGCTCCAGCAGACCCCCGTGACCCTGTGTTCGGATTCAGCGGGTTGGAAAATGGATGGATGGATGTCACAGACTCAAATGAAATGTATGTTTTTATGGTATAACAGCAATGATAAGAGCAACTGACTACTTAAAACGTTTATTTTGAGATGCGAGGCCCGAACCAGCGACCCTTTGTTTAGGAGTCAACAGCTCTTACCGGCAAAGAAGTCGCTACAATGACCTACAGTAACCTGAATTCTTTTTCTTCGGTTATAGATTTGAATAAAAGCACACTTATATTTATACCTTTTGTGAAAGTGCTTATTTGTTATTTGGATTTCAGTCTTCATACATTATACACTTTATGTCTATTTTGTTGTTGGTACTAAATCATGGAAAAAGTTTGTCTTTTAGGTATTGGTTCAACATTTCTTGCATTTCCTGTCATCCTACACTTACATAGATCTTTGTAGACACGGAACACACGTGAAATTTATGTGTTCTAAATAATGATTAATTTTTTTAGCTTATACAGCTCTAGATACTACTTCACTCCCTGATAAACCAGACTTGAGCTGGGAGAGCGTTTTTTGCACTTTCTGTGGCGGTTGGAGGATGGGATAGTAGGCTGCTTGCTGCTTCGACTTATTGACAAATTTACAAGACAAAAGATGCTGATGTAGAGGTGTCAGCGATTTAAGGTGGGCCAGATTTACGAGTTTTTTGCAAGCTTTGGTATATCTAGTGTTAAACATCACTGCTCTGTCATTTTCAATGTCAAGCACAGCTCCAGCTCTCTTTAAAGATGGTTTGCTTAAGTGCAAAGGGATATCTGAAGTGATCACTTCTGTTTCAATGTTGCATTTGGTGTGTCCAATTTTGGCCGAAAATATTAATTCTTTTAGTAGCATTAAATTGTCCAGTGTCCTCCTTTATTTACATACATTACATTACCCTCTGAGAGTTTCATTCATTCATATTTAAGTGGACAGTCTTTAGCCCAGTGAGACATAATCGGATATACGTCACACTATGGTCTTCTGCCAAACCTGTCAAGTGGATTGGTACCAGGTAATGGCAATTTAGAACGGTTCTTCTGATATTGCGATATTATTTGTTTTTGATCTGTAAAATAAGCTGCATCGGGTTTCATTTGTATCATTGTGGAAGCGCAGGCATCCGCCGTGTTCTCACCGAAGATGCGCTTTAACAGCCATTTCATGGAGGCCAAAATTAAGCTTGAGCACGCCGTTAGGGCCAACTGTTTAATACTGAAGCGTATTAAGACAATGGTGAAGAAAGACAAAAAAAAAAACTATATGTCGACACGTTGACTTTTTTCTCGACATTTCCACTTTAATCTTGTCTTTTATTTTGTTAGTAGAATGTCGTAAACTAAACCTCATCTTAAAATCTAGATTTTCTCAAACTCTGTCATAAGTTCATGTAGCACATTAAATGTTTTATATTAAGTGTTCCCTGACCCAGTTGTTAATCACTACGCTCTTATTTAACTGACTTCTTCCTGCACTGAGGAGGCGCCAGCAGCGATCACCGCACAGAATTCATTCACTTTATGATATTCCTATTGTCTGGTCATTTAGAATGCTAAGATAAATACTTGATATCATTTTCATGATGAAATGCATTAAAGCAGGTATTAAACATGCACGGTAGTGAGGCGGTAGTGCTTGTCCCTCGCAGTAAGGGGTCCCCAGGTCTTTGTTCAGTGTACAGAATCTTTATGGCAGGTGTGACATCCAAGTTTCACCCTTCAAGGAAAAAGTGGCTGGAGAGCTGCAATTCCCTTGAAATAGTTTAGAATGGGTTTAAAATGATTCGTTTCAGAGTGTTTGTTGGTAATACCTTAGTTTTAAATGAAGAAATGAAGGTGCAGGAATCCCATTTTCCAAGCCGAGTGTTTACTGAGTTTAGTTTCAGACACACATTCAAATTCACCTTTTGAAGAAGCAGAGAATTGAGCTCATGTCTTCTTTATGGGATCGACATTAAACACACCAGGGCGTGTGCTATCTAAGGATGACAGACATAATTCTTGATCAGCAATTTGTTGTTATTTCCCTCGGGCCAAGACATTCGCATAACAAATGTAAATGTGGTGGACTTTATTCAGAGGATGGAATTTCCAGAATAAGTGTTTATCTACATTTGAGCGTGCCTCCGGACTGTTGTGTTCTCAGTGTTACTGACCCAATTAGAAGTTGTGATGTTCCTCATAACATCAGATTTTCTAAACAATGCAAAGCTAGAAGTCAATCTATCACTGCTGCACGGACTCATCCCTGCCTAGACTTTTAAGTTATAAAAGCTACAGTGTAGTCAAACAGTGCTGACGACTGCACTTCACTCAGCCATTTTTGTCCATTCAGACCGCAGTGTATGTCTCGTTCCTTTGGACTGAAGAACCTCTCTGCCTGGCAGCCTCTCCTCCTACACAGCAGTGACATGCCAATGAGTGCGCCAGTTTGCGCCTTCCATGGTCTACAGTACAGGATCTGCAAAAACAAGCACGCATTTACAAGCTATTAGGCAATACATGAGCCACCATCAAATCCAACCAGGATTAGAGTAAAAGTAAAATTAAATCAGAATCTGATTTAAAAAAGGTCACAGGTTATGTTACTGTAAACATAATATAATCAGTTTAATGACAAGAGACTGGCCTCAATGTCACAACTGCATTTCTGCATGAGAAACTTTATCGATTCAATCATGGAAACGCTTTACATTTCTGTCTGTCGACGAAAGACACAGAGATGAGAAGTTGAAGTCTTAGGACTTTAGATCCGAGCAGCTCAGCCACAGTTTGGAGATGAGCTCAGCTGCTGATAACCCACAGAAGAAGTGAGTTTCACACACAGACAAGTAAAAAGTAGGCGACAATAAATGGCTTCTTGCCTAAGCCAAATTTAAACTGTCTGTGGTGTGTAGAATAGAAGGACAGTGTGTTGCATTTTCCTTTCTAAGTGCACAGTTTGAATGAATTCCCTTCATCACCGCTATGCCTCTGTGAGTGAAACTTGGTCAGTTTTGAAGCTGCACTCTTCTCATCAGGCATAAGTAGTTGAGCGTATCTGTATAAAGTACAACATGCTTTTTACAGCCTTGAGAGTACATGGAACTTGCGAAACTGGTGTCACAAAGCCCTTCACCTACTGATGTGTGTAACAACGTGGAGACAGTGTAGCACCTCGCCCCCCAAAAATACAGTGCCTTATGGCCAGCATCAGCCCTACTACAGGACCCCCGGACCTCTTCTTTCTCCTCCAGCGCATATTGAAGATGAAACACAAGCAGCAGAATGGAAGCATTTGACACAAACCGTTCAGATAGATAGATAGATAAATAGATAGATACTTTATTAATCCCAGTGGGAAATTCACTTCAATGCAGTGTCATGAAATAAACTGATCATATTCATTCCTATGGCATCATGTCAGCCTGGGATATGGATGGGACTTGGAAATCCTTCAGCTGCCTCGTGGTGACGCCAGGTCTCTGGCAGACCTTGAAGGGAATGTGCTGCCGTCATCAGTGTCGCAGCCTCATGAGACGAACAACAGCGACTGGGGCGTCCAGAGAGGGACACAATCACCTGCTGGCAAAGGTCAAATGGACTTGAGTGTGAAGTTCTCTCCTCTACTGCCGATGGACCCTTCACCTGTAGAAGATTTAAGCAGACAGGCAGACACACACACACACATATATATGTAGGTACATGCTGTCTGTGTATGGCTGGGGTTATTTTGTTTGATTTGAATTGTTCCTTTTCAGTGGAGTGGGCTGAAGGGAATTTGCCACTGACCCGACAAGTAAAGACGCGGCTCTGGCTCTCCTCATCCCACGGGCAGCTCTGGTTTCATCCTCTAAATCTCCATCTGTCCGTCTGCCTACTGATGCCCACCTTACTCATGGAGTGCACACCATCAATCCGGGTGTATCGCTTGTGCCTGACGGTGGGACCTCCGTGAATCTTCTGTGCTACTGGGTACTGCCATCCTGACAACCAAACCCCCTCAGCTAAGACAGAAGACCTCACAAGAACTTCATACACATTTCTTTTAACCCTTTAACCGCCAACTCCCTAAATATTCCCCACGCCAGGCGAAATCTGAACAATTTTCGTTTTTTTACTTTTTTACATTTTTTTTACATTTTTTACATTTATTCAAGCAGTATTGACCACTAAATGTTGTGCAAGTTCTAGAAATGGGCAAACACATAATAAAACACAAATGTACCTTTTCTCAGGCTTCTGGATTTATTGTCAACTACAAAAACGGAACAGTCAAAAGTAATTCAAAAGTCAAAAGTAGTTCAGTCAATCATAGTTTCATTCCCAGTATTTGAGTTTGCTGTGCCACAGGCCAAAGCAGGGAACTGCACAAAGTCCTGGATTGCTGGGACACTTTGAGCAGAAGGTCTTGACGTCTCTACGCTGACCCTTCTTTGAACAGACATGACAGCGTTTTTCTGAAAGTCCAAAGTCCTTACATTCATCTGGCAACACTGCTGAAATACTACTCATAGGATCCTCTTTGCCAGTGTATACACGAAATCTATAAATGTAACCTGAATTCTCAGCTAAGCAAAACATCTTGATACCAAACCGTGCCCTTTTCAATGGTAGATACTGTCGAAACTGTAAGCGGCCCTTCCACGACAATAAACTTTCATCAACTGTAACTGACGGTCCTGGCATGTAGGGCAACTGAAATGCTTCAAATAAATGATCAATCAAAGGACGTAGCTTGAACAAGTGGTCGCGGTTTGGATCTTTCTTATCTGGCTCGTTTCTGTTGTCATTCAAATGAAAGAATTTCAGCAGCAAAGAGAATCGGTTACGTGTCATGACAGCTGCAAAAATAGGTGTTGCATACATAGGATCTGTAGACCAGTACATCTCAATATCTGGTTTTCTGATTATTCCCATCAACATCAAAATCCCAATGAATTTTTTCATTTTGTTTTCATCAGTGTCAAACCAAGCACGAACACGGGAATGTGGAGGTAAATTGGGATTTTTCTCAATAAACTGTGCTGCATACAGATTTGTCTGATGAACAAAATGTCTGATCAAATCAGGTGACACAAACAGCTCATAAAACTGCTCAGCAGTGTAATTGTTTACATCAACAATAAAGCCACACGTTCCCTCAAACGAATGCAGAAAAGGTAGTTCACCACGGGCAGCAGTCCAGTTGAGATGCTGGGGATACACCCACTCAGCGCCGTCATCCGATGCGTCTTCATTCACAGTATCATGCAGCGCACGTTGCTGCTCATCACTGTCGCTAAAATCTTCTTCAGAACTGCTACAATCATGATCAGAACTGTCCAAAATCGCCTGCAAAGCCTCACTTGAAGTCAGTTTACGTTTCGCCATATTCACAGCTGTTACATGCGAATCACGTCACATGACCGGCCAAAACAACCACAGACTTGTCGAAATACAACGTAGTAATAATACCCACGCCAAACCGTCAGTTATACTACTTGCCAGGCATTCATATAACCACAGGCAAATGTGCCGGATAATTCCGGCAGTATGGCGTTAGCAATAAAACAACGGTGCCGGATATATCCGGCAGAGGGCGGTTAAGGGGTTAATTGCATTTTTAAAGAGAACAAAGTTAAAATGAACAGAACATCACAAAGAATTTCAAAAACGTCCAGGTGGCTTCAACCTACAAAGAAAAAACGAGAGAGCAATGAATCACTAGACGTGCTTCTTCCAGGACATTCCGTCACACACACAGCCATCGCCCTCAGATCTGGGGACATTTGTGTCACTGCACAGGTCTGCTGTTTGGTGTCAGATTCAGATAATTTGTGGATTTGCCGATTTGACCCTTACTGCGTCTAATCCAAGAGCACGTAAAGCAAAGCGGACAAACGCAGAGCAGGTTGTGCACAGAGCCAAGATGTCAGTGGTATCCCAGCCTGCCCAGTCACTCTCTGGATGGACTTTACAGGTTTGTATCCACCTGTCCAAATTTAATGTCACCACAAGTGACAAACAAAGAGGACGAATGATCTGATGGCAACAGTTGATGGCCATATTGGCTAATTTGGTTTTACGTCTCACATCTTTAGCACAAATAATGTTATACTAACAATTAATTTTAGTTTATTCTGCGTTGCACATGCGATGAAAAAATATCCTCCATATCATTTAGATATGCATGAATCTGGTTATTTACGCCAACGATGTTGTTATTCAGCTGGCGGAGGTCATTTTCCCTCTGTCGAATGTCACTTGACAAATGATTGTTTTCTGCTCCTAACTGTCTCAAATGTTGTAAGGTTATATTTGTGAAACGTCGCAATTCTGCTTCATTTGCACCAATCTGAAAAATAAAAATAAACACAGAAGTTAATGAACCTTCCTGTTCTTGCCCTGTTTTCAAACAACATTGACTACGAATGTAGCCGACTTGAAGTCACAATATAACTCAACTGAAACTCTTTCACAAAATTAGAAGGACAAAGACGCTGGAGGTGCACACTGAACTGCATTTAGGAAGACTTTTCTAAGCAGTGTATGGGGGGGGCATTTTCTGGAAAAAAAAAACAAAAAAAAACTTAACATTATAAAATGAAAAGGCAATCTCTTGTAAATGAAGAGGGAAGACCACGGAAAAGGTTTGGGGGACCACTCCATATACTGTCAAAAAAAGAAGGAGAGAAAACAGATTGTAAAACTTGCAGAGAGTAGTCACTGGAGACGAAGTCAAAACGCAGACGGCCCGCAGTAAGTGCATGGCGTTCATATATTGTGGTGAAGGAGGAAGAGGAGGGCCAGATGGGCGGAAAGGAGGTCAGTTAGTGGGAGGGCCTTCAGAGTGAGTTTTCTGAGCATCTGTAGATGAAGGAGCACAGGCATTATTGCACTTTGTAACAGCTCTCTGGACACAGCCCCTTGCTCAGTTGAGCCCACTGACTGCCCCCCAAGCACACGTGTGTGACGTTTATTTTCTAAAGTCTACGCATAAGCATGCTGCAAAAGTTAATACATTTTAAGAGTAAAAACCACAGAAGGGTGAAAACAGGCCAGGCTGACAATGGAAACAACTAATAAAATGGCTGTGTTAAATTTATAGTAGGTGTGTGAATGATCAAGCATTGACAATAGTAGATTTGGCAGTGCCAAGGCGGCTTGTTCTGCTTAGGGCCCCATGAAGGCTTGGGCCGGCCCTGTTTACGTGAGTTTGTACTTCACCTAAGCTCAGCATCAGTGGACACGGACACCACATCAGCTTCAAGTACTGTTAGGGTAACCCAATGTGTGCTCGTAATTATCTTAAGGTTCTTGTACTTTATGCCCACGTCAGTACATTGACATGACTGTAGTCAAGCAGATCCTTTACAGATGACGTATTCTCCCTGCATAAAGGAAACTATGACGTCAAGTTCCCACCAAGACAGATCTGCTCCACATTACTGGAAGAAGTGTAGACAGCCAAAGGTACATTTACAGTACATGTGAATATACGAAGGACTGTCACTTTATTAGGTGCCTCCTAAGAATGTAAAGTGAAACATTACATACTGTATCTCCTGTAACAAACAATTCCATTTTTGTGAAATTGAAAATATTCAAGTTTTGTGGAGATTGTAGGACAAAAGTCGATGTGTCTTATTGGGAATCTGAGGCCGTTGGGAAGAGCTTGTAGGGAGGTTCAAGTTCCAGCCGCCGTAGGAAAGATGCCTGGCTGTTGTGTGTGTCGGCTGTGTTAAACAAAATGCCCTTCTTAACCCGAGACGACACTCTCACAATCTTTCTCTCTTTTGGTAACAGGAGGTTGCATTTTCATTTTATAACTTTCATTTCATTTTGGTTTTGGCAGAAAATATCTCCCATACCTAACTCTTTAGTAAAAGTAAAGCCTGCACCCTTCGACTATCGCCTACTGAACGTATTCTGAATACGTCTTCAGTTGTCAATGAGGAGATGTTCTTCCAAAGATGTCCATCAACTACGTATGCCAGTCCCAAGCACTTTCATAGCCCTCAATGTCTGTCACAGTGAACTGAGCCGTGCCTATGGCAGGGCTCCCTCACACCTGTGGTAGTGACCTTTATGGTGGTCATCTTCACACTAACTTGACATTTGGAGGTGGTGTTACGATATGATATCAATAATTCACTTTATTGGCCATTTACACCTTCTAGCAGAGACAGAGAGAGAGAGAGAGAGAGAAGCTTGGGGTCCGTCCTTAGATATTGAAGTTTCTGGCCACTGCATTGTGATAGATTGAGGGTGCCAGTGAGCCCCAAACACGAACGCACAAGACAGTCCCGGGTTCAAACAAAGGATGTTTATTCCACAAATACCTCCATAAAAGTATCAAAGCACAAGTTGTCTCTCTTCCCATCACCTCTTCTTCTCCTTCTCTCTCTCTCTCTCTACTGCACTGCCCTCTTCCAGTCGACTGTTGCCTTTTTTCCTCCCAGTTTCGATTCTCTCGATAAGGCAGTGCAGCTCCTTCAGTTTTGAACCTGACAGTATGACTTTGCCAACTAGATACACTACTGAGACATACGGAAGTCGAGAATAGGGAGTATGTCCCTGCAGTGCCCTCTTGTAGCACCCCCGGACCCCAGCAGGGCTGGAATGCTGAACTACAACTCCTGGCATTCCTTGCTGGAGTCTGCATGGAATACAGGGCAGCTGTTATCCTGGTGGGCTAGGCTGCTCCTGGAAACCGTCATTTGTTCTCGTTCCCCTTCATCCCTGGTAGGGAAGGTATTAGAATTCATTCTGGACAGGATGCCAATCCATCTACTTGGGGCATCCCATCCAGGTAAAGTCCCCTTCACGGTCCTGGCTGGCATGCCCGTCCATCCCATATGGCACTTATAGCTTGTAACTACTACTTCCTCCCACCTGTCCCCATTAGTCAGGGCCACTATAACCTTTCGTAATGTCGTCCTCATTTTGCCTGCCTGCTGTCCTGTCACTACAAGAGCACACGGACCTTAACAGGCACTCATGCAGTTAGTTTTGTACTTGTACTGTTACCATGCATTGTACTGAGGATTACTTGAGTCCTCTTCTGTGTATTATATTGTACTAATCCCTTTTTTGACACCCATTGCACGCCTCATCTACCTGGAAAGGGGTCTCTCTCTGAATCATACAGGAGTGCCGCAGTGGGCTTTAACAGGCCCTGCCTTTTGACAGCCCCCCAGCCTTGACTCTCTTCAGAGAAAACTGAATAGGTTTGATATTTATTTATTATGTAGCTCTAAAACAATAAGGCTCATACTGTCCCTGCTTCCTGCAAAAGTGTTACAAATAATACGCTACATAAACTGACAAATTGGTTGAGAAATTGGAAAGTTACAGATTTTAACATAACAACTTGTACACGTATGTGGAGACACGTCAAGTTTACAAGTGGATCTGACTGCTCCAATGTGACAGACGTATAGACACATCACTCCTAATGGAGACAGCGGTCAGTGCGGCCACTATGCCAAACTCGGTGTAAAGCCACTTGTTTTTCAGGCCTTCACAGAAACATCCTGTAATGCACTATAAAACAATAACTTTATTCTGGTGACATACCATAATGTTAGGATAGGCTGATTCACGGCTCTTTAATTTCCTCTGTGTGTGTCCCAGTGGGTGTAAGTGTAAATGTGCCCTGCAGTAGGACAGGGCAGTGTGTGGTCTGCACCCAGCTCCATATGATCCTGAACTGGATGGACAGAAAAACTGAGAGGGTTTGGACTGAACCCATGCAAAGTTCAAAGTGTCCAATCCTCACCCAGAAACTGAACTCTAACTCTTTTTGATGACCGTATGACAGTGACAACAGCACCCTAAGTGGACTGTAGAGGTGATGGACACTCCTGTTCAGTATCACTTTGGCTTTGGACAAGATTCTCCTGCCCAATCTCTTCTCTTTTAGGTCTGGATACCCAATACATGCCCCTTGTTTTAGACATGTTCCCACCTGGTTTCCATGCCTCTGAAATAGACAGCTGACATAAAAGAATTTCAATTCTCAGGCTGGCAGAGGTCATCTGCATTGAACCCTGGAGCTGGCTATTCACAGAAGAAAGTGAGTTAGTGACCAGAGAATGGAGGGAACTGCAGCAGGGAGAACAGGCAAACGGACGAGCTCAAGCAAACACATGACAATGCAGTAAGAACTCAAAGCTTTAAAATTGGATTTCAATTCAGCTGTTTTCCTGCCTGAAGAGATGAACTTTAACAAGCAGCCATAAAGTTCCAATCACAATGCACATTAAATTATGAGATATTTAAAAGAAACAAAAACTTTCTCCTGGTGGGCCTCTTTGATCTTCCCCTGGATCTAATGAGCAAAACAGAACAATTAGATATAAAAAGAAAATGAACACGTCACCTCAGCATTACAACATCTGCTCCACTCTACAATAAGTGCAAATGTGCCAGTCTAGGACTTTAAGAAAGCATCGTCACTTCTATACAGCCATGCAGAGCAGGATGAAGAATCAGTTAACTCTCAGATGATAGGCAGGCATGAGGAATCTCGACACCTCATCTCAAAACCAGTCCCCAGGAGGAGACAAGTAGTGATGGTGGGGACTCGTCATTAGAAAGATGATGTGCTCTAAGACCAGAGAGCCTCGTATGGTGGGCCTTCCTACTGGAATTGTAGGTAGGGACGTGGTAAAGACAGGGAGGATCATATTGTCATTGTCAATGTTAGAACAAATGACTATTGAATAAAATCTGTCCTTGAGTCTAGGGGTGCGACTGACATCTTTGGGGAAGTGTTTATGGAAAATGCGCTTTTTAGATATTCTGACTCATAGCTCAGTTTTCCTACAGACTCATTTAACTCTTCTGCAGTTGAATTTTGAAGACAAAGCTCCACAAAAGTCCAACACTAACAGCTTGTCTTCCAATAGCAAACTTGACAAACAGGCCGCGGGTTTCAGTATTTTTGAGTTTAGTGGAAGTTAAATTTAAAGTAATATTTAGCATTTGGCATTCTGGACAAGGATTCAGAAACAGTAGGCCGTATCCTTTTGATAAAGTGACTCATCAATTGATAAACTGTGCTGCCAACTGTCATTTTCAAGTGTTATTTATAGTATAACTAATTAAACAAGTAATAAATGCAGGAAATCAGATATTTTTCTGTCCTCTAATAAAACCTGTTAAAACATCTGATATTAACTCTTGAATTTTTCCCCCCCCAAATATACATTTATTCATTTATTATTCACTCATACAGTACAGTTACTGGTTTTATTTCAGCCCTTGTTCTCACACTACAGAAGAAATATTCTCTACACTTACATTTAGCATTTAAAGACAGCACTGGGAGTTGTCAAAAGTAATTTTGAGTAATAATGATAAATACACAAGGTATTCTATTTCTAATTTGCATGTTTATATATATATATATATATGTATATATTATTCTTCTATATATGTATATATATATATATTTTACGTTCAAACAGCTTTCTTTTTTTTGTTGTCATTTCTTTTCAAAAATCATATACTATACTCTAAAATTAGGTACTCTATAAACAATTTTACTCTTTTTACTTTTCGTTTTTATTCCTAGAATGCTCAGTTGTACATTCAAGCTTTCTAAAGATTGTTTTGTATAATTTTCTTTTTTGATACGATGAAGAAATGCAAGATGTTCAAACGGTACATAACAGAACTGTGCTAATGAAACATTGGAAATCAAACTCGGCCAGTTCTGCACAGTATATTACTTTCCCTCTTTCTTGTTCCTTTCCCAGTTAAACTTTTGTGATTTTCCTGCAGCCTTTAGCACGTCTTTCTGTTCTTTTACAAAACGATAAAACGAAACGCAGTCAAACCTGAAATTCATTGGGTCTTGCAATTCAAACTGACGGCACTGTGGGAATGAAGACTTCCTTATTAACATTCAAAGTAATAAGTTGAAGTAAGTGGCTGCTAATAATATTTTAGCCACAGAAATGCACACGTGTTGACACTGACACAGATATATGTTGGACATGGGAGTTTTGCCACACGAGTTACGTGAGATTAGTGTTGCCGTAGTGTCCGGCTTATTAGTCAGAAAGATGCGTTGGCGAGGAGGCCTTAAACGGCGAGCCTAAACAGCCCGATCGTGTTATCACTGTTATTTACGAACATTGACTTGTTATTACAAAAACAGTGCACGTGTTTAAAAAAAAAAGCCCCCCCGTCTTTAAACAAATAAATATCAACAAACACAAAGCTGCACTTTCCAAACAGTTCACAAACCCCGAGCACATCAGGACGCCGAGTCACGACTCCCACATTCATTTGACGATATGACATTCCAAGGCGCCCTTGAATGAAACGGCTGGCCCGCACGGTGTGAGTGTTAAACCCCAAAGTGTATAGCAATCCGTTAACTTTAAGCAACTTTTTAAAAACATAAAACTTGCTGTTAGGAATGAAACATAAGATGTGACATCGGAACTTAGCGAGTTCAGTAATCGCGTCTCTCCCTGCTGTGTCCTTAGGTGGAAAATGCCCGGTAAACCACTAAACCTTTCAATATTGCCCGCTCTGCGGCTGACGTCACCAGCGCCCTCGCCACCCAGCCAATGACATTCAAATGTTTGTTTGTTTCTTTATTTGTCAAAGGATTGCGTCATAAAATCCAACGATGCAAATCAGCGTTTAATTCGTTAATGTCCATATTTGTTTATTGTTGTCTTTTAGTGCCTTTTATACTTGGATACTAATATATACCACCTAGTGCCCATCTTTCTTTCTTTCTTTCTTTCTTTCTTTCTTTCTTTCTTTCTTTCTTTCTTTCTTTCTTTTTGTGCCTTTCATACTTGTACAGTAATATGTAGCACTCAGTACCCATTATAAAATGCAAAAAAAAATAACCCAAAAAAGCTGAAAGTTGCAGTGGTTGAATTGAGGTGTGGCAGCGCTGCTCAAACAGCCAGCAGGTCCAGTAGGCAGCCATTGGGCACCTACAGAGTGGCACATGGGTTGCTGGCAAGAAGGACGATTAGATGTCTAGGAGTCTTTAAAAAGGAGCCGAAAGAGGGATTGTGACCATCTGTGTCTGTTTGTTTCTACGCTTCACACTCCCAAACACAACCTCGGCTGTACCTTCTGGATTGACCTGCTTCTCCTTGTCACGTTGTCCTGATTGCAGACTCTTCATCTGAGGAGTACTCCCAATCAGGGCAGATCTTCACGTAACCTTTGGAACCTGGTAGGACACAGCTGTACATTTCATTCAGAAGCCCCTCACAGCAGTTTGTCATTCCAGTCACCATTGTCACCCGCACAGGCTGGACTGGAGTGTTTTAGACTGTCCTACGTGTTCATTGTTTATCGTCTACTGCCTAGTGTTTTGTTCCATTTCATTTATTCAGTGTGTGTCAAGTAATTATTGCCGTTGGGGTAATTTGGGTGGGATTTTCGTACGTGTTATTTGTTTACTGATTGTTTTTTGTTTCTTCCTTTCTTTAGTTAATATATACTTTATCTGTCGCTCTTTTACGTGGCTCTGTTTGTGAGTGGGTGAGTTGGGTTCAGCCCTGTCCTGGGGTACCCGAAATAAAATAATGAATCGCTCTTTAGCAATGCATTGCAAACCTGAGCGTCCATGCCATACAAGCAGAGGCCCAACTCGACTGTTATGGGCTGTCGTTAAAGTGACTCTCGCTCGTCGGTCACCTTGGCAGTGAGAGTACTGGCAGTGCCTCTTCAGTCGCCTTGTTGAGCAGCTCTTCTGAGATGCGGCCACACCGTTCACAAATCAGTGATCGGATCCTCCTGTCAAAGTGAAGAGCAATGTGTTGTAAATGATGTGATTGTTTTTATTTAGAAATATACAACAAGCTATTATGAAATGAAAGTTGATTATGTATGAAGGTGCATTACTATGAAGTGGCTTGCAGATTCTGTTTCTGTAAAGCTAGTGTGCTTTAGAGGCGGTGGAAAGTCAGTAGTGCAAATGCCAACTACGGCAGAGCAAAGCCAGGATTTCTACAGCACTTCCTCTTATTTCTCATTAAGATTTGTTTTCACTGTTCCTCGTTTAGATGTTCGTGTTATCAGACATTGCAATAATTCAAGTTGCTGATGAGAGTGTAACCCCCCTCTCCCCAACAATGACTTGACTTGACTATAAACTTTATCACTTCAGACATGAAAGGGCAGGACTTGATCACACCTCTGGTTCACATTCTTAGGAATTGTACAGTCGACTAAAAACATCGCAGACATTCCCATCGCCGATTAGTTTGTTTCTTGTGCACATTTGACATGACGTGCGCTAGATGACAGAAGATATCAGTGCAACTTCTCATGAGGCACACTGATCGTAGAAAACACGATTACCATTTTAATACAATTAGCAGAGCAAGCAAACACAGAGCAGCAAATGCACTTTTTGTTGTCTTCCTTTTTGCCCCCACGATGCCCACTCTGTCCCTCTCGGCTTGTCAGTCAGTTACCCTTTGCCTTTCTGCGTTATTTCCCGCTATACGTGTGTGTGATTGTGTGTCGTTTTACACACTGAATCAATAATAACAGCAACAATAGTAACACTAATAAAAACATGGTAACGTAACAGGACCGTTCCACTGCCAAGTGGGCTTCGTTTTAGTTTGGGTTGAGGGTCCAGGAGGCCTGCATGCCATTTCCACCTGACCAGTCCGTTACGCAATTCCACTTGTGCCCACCTGAGGGTTTTCTATTCCTCATCAGCTCTAAGAAGCACGTCACAAAGTCTGGGAACAAAAGACCACTTTGGTTCATTGCAGGACTTGTAGGCCTTACTGACTAAAGTCATGTCAAGATATTGAAGCCAAAGGAAGCAATGCTTTGTGGGATTGATTGTGCTACAAGTGCCCATTCAGCAGTCTGCTGTAAATGGAAAGGACATTACTGAGATGTTCCCTTATTTTACTGGCACATTGTTGAGTAGGCGGCAGAGATTGATTTGGAAAAGTGAAGTTGTTGTTGAATTTGCCAGATGCTACATAAAACAAACTGTCTGTGATTAACTGATCAGAACTGCTTGTCAACCTGCCATGGCTCCTTGACACTTTCCTCCAAAAAAAGCTGCTCTACTAGCCGTCCTCATAGTGACTTCAGCTCTTTACCAAAGTTGAATGGTCTCCACAGTCTGGTGTCAGAAGTGGGATTGACTTTGCCCAGGTGCTCCTGGCTCATCAGAGATTGTGTGCAGTCCATCTTGGATGCGTTACTCACACTCTGAGGCGCTCATTTGTTCACAGTTCCACCAAGACGTCCCATGGTTTTTTACTATTTCGGTTTACTTGATCTGTAATATTTTGCTGGTCTGAATATTGTCTTCTGTCTTTGCTCACTCTGTCCTGTAAGCAGCACTGGCTTTTTCATTTTACAGAGGAATAGCTCACTTGTTTTCCTCAGTACCAGTGATAACAAAAGAGGGCTGTTACTCCATGTTGTAAATAACGTTTCTCTTAAGTGATTGTGTCTTGTCGGTGGCTCCTAAGAGACCTGTTCGCCTTTCACAAACGGGCAGTATGCAGCGGACCTCGCGTTACATTCTCAGAATATCTCAGCGTATGAGGTGCTGAGCTGTATGGTGTGCCGTCACATACAGACATCTGACTTGTTCTCCCCTGTCGTCCGTGCCTTGGCTGGCTGCTCTACGGGTACATTAAGAAAGGAGGGAGAACCAAAGGGTCAACATTAGTGATTTTTTTGGTCCTCATTTATCCACCGAGTTTGTCTTTTGGTTCTAGTGAGAGGATTAGACAGCAGCACTTGAAGAAGAAAGGACACATGTGCGACGTGTCAGACTAGTGGGTGGCCCTCTTGCCCAGCACCTCCAGAACCCTCCATCTGTAATCTCAGGTCCGGATTGGCCGCGTCTTTGCCATTTGTTTTTCTCCCCAACTTCTGAAGCACTAAGCACATCTCCCCTGTCTTCGGATCACAACCCAGGTTGCATGTCCCCTGTAGGACTGCAATAAAAGAAAGGGCAAGTCCACTTTGTACATGTCGCTCTTTCTTAATTCCTTGCTAACAGACAGTGAGTGGTACAGCGCACAATCTTAAGATTTGCTGCAGGAAGTAACTCCGTATTTCTTGGTGTACATTTGTTTTGGTGCCGCTGCCTCCTGGTCAAGTCCTCTGTAACTGCCGCTGATGCTGAAGAGAAGAAACGTTCTCAAGATCCTTCTCATATAGATCTGTAATTGGACCACAAGGCCACATTTCTGTACGTTGCGAGGTCCACAGGGGCCTGGCACTCTTTGGCCTTGGAAGCCCTCGAAGTTTATTTTGTCCAGCATCTTCGACCTCAGGATATGTTTGTTAAAAACTAGAGGGACTTTTCTCTTGGTCTCAGATTCACTTTTGGAATGTCTTTTAATTATAATTTATTATTTGTTGTTGTTGTTTTCTTTTGGTTCTTTCTTTCTTTTTGTGAAACTACTGACGTTACTCTTGTATAAAATTCTGTTATAGAAACGTTATTTCTGGGCAAATTTTCAGGGACTAGTTAGGGAAAATATGAAGTACTAACCATAACTGCATGTATATAGCGCCTTACACTTCAACATCACCAAGGTGCAGCTTCATCTGGATGATGTGACAGCAGCCGTTTCACACCAGTACACCCACCACACATGAGCTGGTGGCAGCTTGAGAGAGAGAGTTAGCCAGTTAGGGGCAGGCAGGAGATGATTAGGAGGCCAGAGTGACTTGGCTGTGGTGGGCAATTTAGACAGGACATGGGGACACACCTTACGAAAGAGAGTCGAGACCTTTGTCTTACTCCTCATATTTACTGCCTGCACTGGGGGGCATTGGGATCCACACATAGACCACTGGGTCGGCGCCCCCTGTTGGCCTCTTCCAGCACCAGTCCATCCAAGTGCTAGACGGGCCTGAATGTTCTTAGCTTCAGGTGGATGAGCTGTCCTGGAGAGCGTGACGAATGGCTGCCGGTGTAGTTGTTAGTTTAAAGGTAACCCGTTTTTGTGGCCTGTTACAAGACGATGACTCTGTGACTCCTAATAGTATGCGGTTGGTTGCATACTGTAATGTTATTATTCATCCTCCCAGTTATTGACAAGTTTAGTAATTCTGTTTTTATGGAGTTCAAAAATCTAGGATAACTTTATAATTACTGTAGCAAAAGCCTAGAAGTGTCTCTTTTTTTATTTTCCTTCAACCATTAACTATTTAACACAGTGCCATTGTTGGACATGTGTACACTTTATACATCTGATATTCTTATACATCAGAATAAGGAGCCCAATCCAAGAATACAATGAATATTATTTATTATATAAACTAATAACAAAGTAGCCAAGTTGATAATAAGAATAAACAGAATTTGAAATAGAAATTTAATATTAATGTTTGTTTTTATTTCTTTTCAGAATGTCTAATGCGGTGTTTCCCAACCTTTTTGAGCCACGGCACATATTTCACATTAGAAAAATCACAAGGCACACCACAAACAAAAATGTCACAAAAAGTATATTTATTGAAATATAATGAAAATGTAGTCTCAATTTACTTACTCAGTGTGAAACCTGAGCCTGTTTAGTGGAACACAAAGCTGATATTCTTGCAGGAATTGAAGAAAGACACACATGAAGATCTTCCTCAACAGCTCTGAGTCTCTCTCCTTTTTTCGTCTTTATAGCAGTCATGTTTATAAAGCCCACCTGGCATAGATAGGTTGTGGAGAAAGGGAGCAGAACTGAAATAGCTTTGTTTGCCAGAATGGGGAACTCCTCGGCAGCAGTCAGCCAATAACTGTCCAAAGGTAGATCAGCAAAGCTCAGTTTTAGACCACCATTTGGTCTCAGCTCAGTTATTTCTTCTGCTCCTGCACAGTCCTGTCCTTTCCAACTGCAGTTGAGCTCTATGGGTTCCTAACCCAGTCAAGGCAATCAGTGGAAAGTGAAGTGAAATAACATGACAACTTCTGCTCAAGACTTTACAGATGTTTGCCTATTGTCTCACACAGTGCAGCACTGTTGACACCCTGCTATTTCTGGGTGTGTAAGAACATGTTAAGGTTGGCACTTTTCAACAAGCTGCACCTTTGAACAAAATCCATTTACTTTATCTGTACTTGTGAGCAGGTTTTTAATTTCGGCCTTACATTCATGAGTTCAGGTCAATCAGATGTTGAAATATATCTGCCAGATATGCCAGTCTTGCACACTCGTCACTTGAGATCAACTTAGCGTCATCATACTTCTGATTTGTCAAAAACACTTTTAAGTTCCTCCTGCAGCTCATACACATGGTGTGAAACTTTGCTATGGGACAGCCACCGGACCTCCGTGTGGAGTAACAACATTTTATGTTGCGCTCCCATTTCCTCACACAGTGATGCGAAAATTCGATTTTTTACTGGTCTCGTCTTCACAAAGTTTATCATGTGCACAACATCTTCCAGTACAGTAGCTACGTCTGCCGGCAATGTCTTGGCAACGAGTGTTTCCCGGTGCAGAAAACAATGCGTGGCAATGACATCTGGATGTTGCTCTTTCACTCTGTTTACAAATCCTTTGGTGTGCCCGAGCATGGCGGCTGCTCCATCGGTGCAAACACCTACGCAGTTTTGCCACTTCAGTCCTCCTTGTTCAAGGTACTCTGACACAACTCGAAAAATTTCCTCTCCTGTTGTTCTTTCTGGCAATTCCTTGCAAAACAGAAAGTTTTCTCTGATGATGTCTCCATGTACAAAGCGCACATTTGCCATAAGTTGTGCATGTCCACTGATATCCGTAGATTCATTGATTTGCAATGCCAATTTCCCACTAATGCGCAACTTTTCCAAAACTATCTTTTCAATGTCAACAGGCATGTCTTCAATACGTCTGGAAATTGTATTATTTGAGAGAAGGACTTGGGCTATTTCTTTAACAGCGCCAGGTCCGATCATCTCGTTTAAGATAATTTTGCAGGCAGGCAGTATTAATGTCTCTGCTACGGTGTGTGGCTGTTTTGATTTAGCCAAAGCCAATCTGGTGTCCACGGATCTTTGCTGAGCTTAGACAAAAGAATCGCGTGTGGAAAATGAAACTGCAAAATGCTGTTATTTCATGTTGTTTTGAATTTTTTGCAACATCCTTGTACATAGACTTTAAAATTATAAAATGAAAATGCAATCTCTATTTTGCGATTTGTTTTATAATTTTCAACTTTTTTTTTTTTTTTTTTGCAAAAAATACCTCCCATACTAGCAGACACACTACTTGGAAAAGTCTTCTGCATTTAGAGTCGTCGTTGTCTGAAATATGTCAAGTGAGCAAGAAAAGGAAGGTTCATTAACTTCTGTCTGTATTTGTATGTTTCAGGACATCGTCGGGAATCGGGCTTTGACAGAGAAAAGGCAGATATACCGGGAAATGCTAGAAACATTACAACAAAACACACAAAGCCTACGTAATTTGATAAATCAAACATACTGTTCATTAGAAGATCAGATTAATAAGATTAAGGAAGCAAATCAAAAGATATGTGAAAAGAAGAATGACATTGAAGACCTCACTTTAAGAAAAATGGGAGACAGGGTTAATCCCCTGTAAATTAATTGTAAGCAGTGGTGGTTTTTTATATGGTTGACATTGGAGTTGCCCAGGGCAGCATCATGGGCGTTGGAAAAAAAATTATTTTTTTTTTGTGTGTGCCCATGCTGCCCCAACATCATGCCAGCGCATTTTTGGGATTGCATGGGTACCGATCGGTTTTCTATTGCCCATTTGCGGGGAGTAAGGGCGCCCTTCACAACGAGGTGCGCCTGCTGCTTGCCGCACAGGGAGGAGAGGGGCGGGGCAGCAGGGGATTCTCTGGCTGGCTGGCACAGCATCTACTAACCAGCTCGCAAAATAAAACAAAATAAAAACAAACAAACAAACAAACACAAAAGCACCAGACATTATGATATAGACTTATAATTTGCACCGATGTCTTTTCTAAATTCTATCACACCCATATATGCGGGAGGTGAGCGCGAGGGCCCTCGGTGCGCCTGCTTGCTGCTGCTGCTGTGCTGAAGTCTCACACACAACCTGTCAAAAGGGGAGGGGGGCGGGGGGCTTCCAAATAAAGCACATTTCATTCATAATATTGTCAATCCAAGCCCATTATGTCACAATTCATTTTTCCTGGGTTGTGGGAAATCGCAGAAAAAAAACCCCATACAAACCGAGTCTGCGCACTAAGGTGTAGGTCTATTAGTTTACGTTGTGGTGATTCTCAGGTTAGGGGATGGGTGTTGATACTGGAGTGCAAAATGAACACCGATGGAAGATGGACAAGAAAAGGGCAAAGCCATCAGGTGCTCAGTTTAGAAAAAAGAGAAGAGGAGGAGAAACGAGCAAAAGATAAAGGTAAGCAGATGTGTCGTTGGACAACGGCAGGTATTATGCATGACATGTACCCTGAAACAAGATAACATTAATGAGTAGGGATACGGAAAACTTCTGTTGACGTTTGTTAGCCACTTGGCTATGATAGTAAACAGTAGACACTGATGTGGCTTATTGAATCTTTTGGACCGTGTTCAGCATAATATTAATTAGCCATTAACTGGAAGAGGTGTGTTGTTGATTTGTCTCCAATATCAATGTCTGGCGAATTATAATGGCTGTTTGTTAGCCGTTTGCATACTATGCTACGCTAAAACCAGATGATAGTATTCTGTTGTAATCTTGTGGTGACATTGTTTGCACAGGTGGACACAGGCAAAACCTGTAAAGTCCATCCAGAGAAGGACTGGGCAGGCTGGGATGCCAGGGACATCTTGGCACAGTGCACAACCTGCTCTGCATTTGTCCACTTTGCTTCACTTCCTGTTGGATTAGACAAAAGTGAGGTTCAAATCAGCCATCATCCGAATCTGACCAAACAGCACACTTCTAGAGCGACACAAATGTCCCCAGATCTGAGGGAGTGGCTGTGTGTGTGACAGAATATTCTGGAAGAAGCAGGTCTAGTGAATCATTTCACTCTTGTTTTTGCTTTGCAGCTTGGAGCCACCTGGATGTTTTTTGGAATTGTTAATGATGTTCAGTTCATTTTAAGTTTTTTCTGTTCAAAAATTAAATTAAAAGAAATGCTCATAAAGTTCTTGTGAGGTCTTCTGTCTTAGCTGAGGGGGTTTGGGTGTCAGGATGGCAGCACTCGGTAGTACAGAAGATTCATGGGGGTCCCACCATCAGGCACAAGCGATACACCCGGATTGATGGTGTGCACTCCATGAGTAAGGTGGGCATCAGTAGGCAGACAGACTGATGAAGATTTAGAGGATGAAACCAGAGCTGCCCGTGGCATGAGGAGAGCCAGAGCCGCGTCTTTACTTGTCGGGTCAGTGGCAAATTCCCTTCAACCCACTCCACTGAGGAGAGCAGCACAGTGACAAGGAACAATTCAAATAAAACAAAATAACCCCAGCCATACATAGATAGTATGTACATTTATATATATGTGTGTGTGTGTGTCTGCCTGTGTGCTTAAATCTTCTACAGGTGGAGGGTCCATCGGCAGTAGAGGAGAGAATTTCAACCCACATGATGCCATAGGACTGAATTTCAACAGTTTACTTCATGGCACTTCATTGAAGGGTTGTGTCACATGCTCTTATTTTACTGTGGCAGCAAAAGAACCTTTGTTTGGCTGCTTTGCTTTTGCTTCATCATCAATATGCGCTGGAGGAGGAAGAAGAGCTGCTGGTGGTCCTGTAGCAGGGCTGATGCTGGCCATGAGGCACTGTATTTTTTGGGGGGGCGAGGTGCTACACTGTCTCCACATTGTTACCCACATCAATAGGTGAAGGGCTTTGTGACGCCAGTTTCGCAAGTTCCATGTACACTCAGGGCTGTAAAAAGCACATTGTACTTTATACAGATACGCTCAACTAGTTATGCCTGATGAGAAGAGTGCAGCTTCAAAACTGACCAAGTTTCACTCCCAGTGGCATAGGGGCGATGAAGGCAATTCATTCAAACTGTACACTTAGAAAGGGAAATGCAACACACTGTCCTTCTATTCTACACACCACAGACAGTTTAAATTTGGCTTAGGTAAGAAGCCATCTATTGTCACCTACTTTTAACTTGTCTGTGTGTGAAACTCACTTCTTCTGTGGGTTATCAGCAGCTGAGCTCCTCTCCAAACTGTGGCTGAGCTCCTCGGATCTAAAGTCCTAAGACTTCAACTTCTCATCCCTGTGTCTTTTGTCAACGGGCAGAAATGTTTTTCCGTGATTTAACCGATAATGAGCATCTTACCTCACCTGGGCAAACGGAGAAAGACAGTTTCTCATGCAGAAATGCAGTTGTGACATTGAGGCCAGTCTCTTGTCATTAAACTGATTATATTATGTTTACAGTAACGTAACCTGTGACCTTTTTTAAATCAGATTCCGATTTAATTTTACTTTTACTCTAATCCTGTTTGGATTTTATGGTGGCTTATGTATTGCCTAATAGCTTATAAATGCGTGCTTGTTTTTGCAGATCCTGTACTGTAGACCATGGAAGGAGCTGAAGGTAATCAAGGTACAGTAGGTCTTCAAACCTGATCCACAGCCATCCAAATTCTTGTTATGTTCTTGTTAACTTCTTCATATTGTTATGATTGTCCAGAAACTGAAGCTGTGTGTCTCTAAACTGGCGTACTCATTGGCATGTCATGGCTGTGTAGGAGGAGAGGCTGCCAGGCAGAGAGGTTCTTCATTCCAAAGGAACGAGACAAACACTGCGGTCTGAATGGACAAAAATGGCTGAGTGAAGTGCAGTCGTCAGCACTGTTTGACTACACTGTAGCTTTTATAACTTAAAAGTCTAGGCAGGGATGAGCCCGTGCAGCAGTGATACATTGACTTCTAGCTTTGAATCGTTTAGAAAATCTGATGTCATGAGGAACGTCACGACTTCTAATTGGGTCAGTAACACTGAGAACACAAGAGTCTGGAGGCACGCTCAAATGTAGATAAACACTTATTCTGGAAATTCCATCCTCTGAATAAAGTCCACCACATTTACATTTGGTCCAGTGATACTGAACACTTGAGAGGTGAAGGCAAGGGTTCGATATCAGAGGCAGGATGAAGAAAATTCTGGAGAATGGCTATTCAGCTCAGGTTTTTCTGGTGTACTGGTCATCCCGCTGTGAACGCTGCTCATGCTAAGCTAGCGTGTAGAGTTCACTAAACACACCTTTTCTATCCAGCAGCACAAGACCACCTGATTTACTGATGTATGCCCTCATTTCAGAAGGACATAAGTGACAGATGTGAACTAATTAAGAAAGAGTCCACTTGAACATCTTGATAGGACAAAAGAATCTTGACTTGGCATTTCATAGGCTTTTGAAGACATTACTGTTTCTGAGGACATTTTCTTACAGCTCCTGGAAATCTGAATACACACCACAATTCATAATCTCTATAGCATGACTAAATAGAGACTTTCTGTTTTTAACACCATTCAGTGTCTGTGGCGTCTCCACGCTCTCCATCCATCTTGAGTTGGTCAGGTCCCTCCGATGGTGTAACAGCCAGTCAGACTGGCACTGAACTAGTGTACACTCTTAGTGATTCATGAGGGTTTCATGGAGGGTGACCAGGCCTGGCTGGCAGGCAGGCATCTTTTTACACACTCTGTCCAGCCTCAGTTAGATCCACAGAGGAGGCAGGGTGTTTTTTATTACTCAATGAATGTTTTAGTTAACAAAGCAAACTTTAAGGCAAATGAACACATGCCATAGTTGTGAAATGTAACGTTGATTCCCAAACACCAAAGTTATCCTTTAAGCTCAGAGAACTGCATTTTCTCTTTTCCACATTCTCGTAGAGGACTTTATTGTCTTTTTTTCTTTAAATATGGCTTCCTCCTCACCGCTTTACCATGCAGCGCAGACTGTTGAGCAACAACAAATCCTAACCAGATATGGCAATCACTGGCCACATTAAACTGGAGAAAATTAAAGAACCGCGTCATCACACCAGAGTTCAACAACTTGTTCTTTAAATTTTCAGCTTTCCCTTCAGCACTGCAGCCAATTCTTAACACATCATTTAAAATTTCCACAAATGCCCAGATGAAGCGACTTTGCTTGCTTGCCATTGGAAGAAGTCACAATTAGCAGACTGTTGGGCTGACCACTTATACACTCGGCCCCTGCTGCATCCCCTCGCTTTGAGGAAGTCCAGATTAATCTCTGATTTTCTTACACATTGCTGCCTCCATTTTGAATTGTTTTTTTCCCCCCTTGTTTCCTTTCGTCTTTCATTTATTTTTATGTATTTATTTATTTTTGAGGATCTTTCTCCATTCCCCTCTGTCAAGCCTGCATCTTGTGCTCCCTTCTTCTTTGCTGCACTTAGGCTCAGTGGGGTGAGTGGTGGCAACTTAGATTGTGAGGATCATACGAGTGGAAAGGCACACCTTAGGGGTGGAGTGTGGCCTTCTCGCATTGCACCTTTATCTCTCTATTTCTCTCTTTATCTCAAAGTCACTTACCCGATAGTATGGCCCATCGGGGGCACAGCCCACTGGGAATTAACCGTTTGCACCAGTAAACCAATACAAGTCGTCTGTGCACTGGTGAGTTGCACTTTACTCTACTGAGTCATCTGCTCTCTTTGCAGGTTCAGTTCTAATTTAAATTTTACCAACTCCTTCTGTTTAATTTAACACCCTTCATGGGTTAATGAGTAACCCATTTTCATCCTCTCATCATTTTCATTTAAGATTTTGCTGTTTAACTCAAAATAAATAGTATCAAGAGTGGTATTGTGATCCTTAGCCTCATTTGGAGCTATAAATATGCTCTTACCACATGTGCCATGGAGCAACGTCTGCCAAAAGCTCAGGTTCAGATGAGTGCATCCCGTGAAGCTGTGTGTCTCAGGTTTGGTTTGCTCTAAGCGTTTCAATCTGCGACTTTACACTTTGTTATGCGAGTGTCTTGGCCTGAGGGAAATAACAAGAAACTGCTAATCAAAGATTATGTCTGTCACCCTTAGATAGCACACACCCTGGTGTGTTTAATGTCGATCCCATAAAGAAGACATGAGCTCAATTCTCTGCTTCTTCAAAAGGTGAATTTGAGGTCCTCTGGATGAGGGCACCCTGTTGTGTGTCTGAAACTAAACTCAGTAAACACTCGGGCTTGGAAAATGGGATTCCTGTACCTCCATTTCTCCATTTAACACTAAGGTATTAACAAAAAACACTCTGAAACGAAACATTTTAAATCCATTCTAAACTATCCATCCATCCATCCATTTTCCAACCCGCTGAATCCGAACACAGGGTCACGGGGGTCTGCTGGAGCCAATCCCAGCTAACACAGGGCACAAGGCAGGGAACCAATCCCGGGCAGGGTGCCAACCCACCGCGGGACACACACAAACACACCCACACACCAAGCACACACTAGGGCCAATTTAGAATCACCAATCCACCTAACCTGCATGTCTTTGGACCGTGGGAGGAAACCGAAGTGCCGGAGGAAACCCACGCAGACACGGGGAGAACATGCAAACTCCACGCAGGGTGGACCCGGGAAGCAAACCCGGGTCTCCTAACTGCAAGGCAGCAGCGCTACCACTGCGCCACCGTGCCGCCCCATTCTAAACTATTTCAAGTGAATTGCAGCTCTCCAGCCACTTTTTCCTTGAAGGGTGTAACTTGGATGTCACACCTGCCATAAAGGTTCTGTACATTGAACGAAGACCTGGGGACCCCTTACTGCGAGGAAGCAGCACTACCGCCACACCACCGTGCATGTTTAATACCTGCTTTAATGCACTTCATCATGAAAATGATATCAAGTATTTATCTTAGCATTCTAAATGACCAGAGAGTAGGAATATCATGAAGTGAATGAATTCTGTGCGGTGATCGCTGCCGGCGCCTCCTCAGTGCAGGAAGAAGTCAGTTAAATAAGAGCGTAGTGATTAACAACTGGGTCGGGGAACACTTAATATAAAACATTTAATGTGCTACATGAACTTATGATGGAGTTTGAGAAAATCTAGGAAATTAAATATTGATTTTAAGATGAAGTTTAGTTTATGACATTCTACTAACAAAATAAACGACAAGAGTAAAGTGGAAATGTCGAGAATAAAGTCAACGTGTCGACATATAGGTTTATTTTTTTATCTTTCTTCACCATGGTCTTAATACGCTTCTGTAACAAACAGTTGGCCCTAACGGTGTGCTCAAGCTTAACTTTGGCGTCCATGAAATGGCCGTTAAAGCGCATCTTTGGTGAGAACAAGGCGGTTGCCTGCGTATCCATAACGATACAAATGAAACCCGATGCAGTTTATTTTACGGATCAAAAACAAAATTTGTCGCGATATCAGAAGAACTGTTCAAAATTGCCATTACCTTGTAACAATCCACTTGACAGGTTTGGCAGAAGATCATAGTGTGCCGTATATCCAAGTACATCTCATTGGGCTGTCTGATTAAATGTGACTGAGTGAAACTCACAGAAAGTAATGTAATGTATGTAAATAAGGAGGACATTGAACAATGTAACGTTACACTGTATTCAAATGACTCTGCCTCTGATGCTGAGATTTTTCTCGTTGAATCTTTGGACTCTGCAGTAATTAACACTGTGTGCACTCAAACTGTTTGTGAGGAAACATCGCTTGATAGTTTTGTGAGTGAGCTCAGTCAGAATGAAGCGGACAAGTTGATTGAAGTGCCAGGCATCAGAGCTTTTAAATTTGGTGATGGAAAGATTGTGCAGGCTACTAAAAGAGTTAAAATTCCTGCCAAAATTGGACACACCAAATGCAACACTGAAACAGAAGTGATCACTGCAGATATCCCTTTGCTCTAAAGCAAACCATCTTTAAAGAGAGCTGGAGCTGTGCTTGACATTGAAAATGACAGCAAGCAGTGATGTTTAACACTAGATACGCCAAAAAACTCATAAATCCGGCCCACCTTAAATCTGTTTGCACCTCTCTGTCAGCGCCTTTTGTCTTGTAAATGTGTCGATAAGCCGAAGCAGCAAGCAGCCTACTATCTCATCCTCCCACCGCCACAGAAAGTGCAAAAATTGCTCTCCCAGCTCAAGTCTGGTTTATCAGGGAATGAAGTAGCATCTAGAGCTGTATAAGCTAAAAAAATATATCGTTATTTGGAAACCATGCATTTCACGTGTGTTCTGTGTCTACAAAGACTGTAAGTGTAGGATGACAGGAAATACAAGAAATGATGAACTAATACCTAAAAGACAAACTTTTTCCATGATTTAGTACCAACGACAAAATATAGACATGAAGTGTATAATGTGTGAAGACTGAAGTCCAAATATCAAATAAGCACTTTCACAAAAGATATAAATATAACGGAACAAGTGCGCTTTTATTCAAAATTATAACCAAAGAAAAAGAATTCAGGTTACTGTGGGTCGTTGTAGCGACTTCTTTGCTGGTAAGAGCTGTTGACTCCTAAACAAAAGGTCACTAGTTCAGGCCTCGCATCTCAAAATAAACGTTTTGAGTAGTCAGCTGCTCTTATTGTTGCTGTTATACCATAAAAACATACATTTGATTTGAGTCTGTAACAGGAGGTGTAAATGTATGGCTACTTGTAAAGATTAACGTTTTTTTTATTCAGTTTGATTCTCTCAGTTGCGTTCACGCTCCTCCTGATCCGACACTGTTAGTTTTCAAATAAAGATGTGCTATAACAAAGGTGAACTCGGATGAGGACGAGAGTTCTACATTGGACAAACAGAAGCACCTCCACACCCCACAACAAACGTTCAATCACATATAAGAACAACGCAGCTGTACCAAGCGTAAAGGCGAAAAATGGTACCGTTTAAATGCACACTGTGGTCCCCTGAGCAGCCATGTGTTGAGGTAATTCTTGGTAGCGAGAACAAATCAGATTGCTTTCCGCTACCAACATTCTACCAAGAAATGAAAGCTCGGGCCAATCACAGACCGTATCAGCTACCAAGAATTGGTCAATGACGGCTCGGTCAGCTACCAACAATTGGAGAATTATGGCTCATGTCGGCTACCAAAACTAAGAAAAGGCGGGCCAGCCTCTTGTCAATTAATCAATGTATTCTACAAAAGCTTGTTCAAGTCGGCACACAGACGCTTTGTGATTTGCATTTATTTTTGAACTTTCTAAAAAAGTTTTTCATGAGTGTCGGGTTGTGCAGATTTATTTACATTCACATACACATTTTTTTAAACATTCTTGATGCAGTTCATTACAGATATTAAATATGTGTACAAAACGTGTAAAAACAGATATAATAAGATACAAATATAACAAACACTGAATTGTATAGTCATAGTTTCATTTTACAGAATGTGCTTTAAAAATAAAAATAATATGAAGTGCAGTATAATTATAAAAATACAAATCATAGAAAGTAAAAACTATTTTTTTTTTAATTCATTGTTTGGGTGAGTTCATTTTTATCTGAAAAGACAGATGAACTACGAGTACAAATTACCTACAGAAGACCTGAGGAAAGTCTTTCTGGTATATAAGGACCAATTACTGCAGTAAAAATTATATAAATACTGTATAAATATATATAAAAACAAGTGACTGTATTTTTATTTTTATACTTTACATTAATTTCACAAATCGTTCATATCAATACTAATATAGAATAATAATAATTATAGTTATACTCTTTATTAACATTGATGTTATAAAATATGCTTATAAAATAGACCTACACCTTTAATACTCAGACAATTCTAATCACGCTGTAGAACTGCATATATATACAGGTGCTGGTCATAAAATTAGAATATCATGACAAAGTTGATTTATTTCAGTAATTCCATTCAAAAAGTGAAACTTGTATATTAGATTCATTCATTACACACAGACTGATGTATTTTAAATGTTCATTTCTTTTAATGTTGAAGATTATAACTGACAACTAATGAAAGTCCCATAAGTCTGCATAATTTTTATTTTTTATTAATAATGGCTTAGAAACTAAGTACCGCCTTATATTTGCAGTTGCATATTTTAAAATTAACAAATGATTCTTCTGATAAACGTCAATGTGAATCTGTAGTTTTATATTGTGCCAACTGTGTTTAGCTTCTCAGATTTGTCTTTTCAGGTTGTAGTGCTCCTGCTACCTTAATGCCCCCGGGGCTCTCCTCTCCTGTTTTAAGACCCTAAACTAGATCAGACTGATTTCACAATGGTATGTTGGACTTTTCTCTGTCATTTTCATTACTTTTCATTACATAATAAGCACAATGGCCTACTGAGTGCTGAAGGCAGGTTATTAGGTGGTGTTTCCATTCATTTGTGAGGAGATAAGAGCTTTACTTGTGATTGCACTTCTGCATTCTAACTCACTATCTCTTTGCTTTTTCTTTTTGTTATCATGAGCCTTTCTCAGCCGCAGTACAAGTGTTTCAGTGGTATGAAGCTCAATATCATCACTATATGTGAAATATAGAGAAACTACATTTTTTGGACTGGGCAATTGAGTTTCAAACCCAAGTTTCTCATGAAAGAAGAGGTCTGCTTCGTCATTTAAGCAATGATCGAACACTGTATCAGCAGGATTTTGGAAATTAAAGGAGAAATAAGTAAGATAAGGATTCAAATCTATATTACTAAACAAAGGTTGTATATATGCACGGATGCCAGAAGCAAGCCGTGCCGAAAGTGCACAGCGCCACAGAGTCAAACCCAGCGGCTTCCCAGAGTCAGTAGGTGGCGCACAAACAACACAACACAACCTGTAAACTAAACTTGAGGTAAAGTGTGCACGCCAGGTTGTATATATGCATGGATGCCAGAGGCCAGAAGCAAGCTGTGCACAATACAACCGTATTCAACACAAACGCGCACACCACCGCATATACAACCTTCGTTTAGTAATGTAGATCTACAAGCCCGGATCTGCCGCCATGGTCACTTCAGCATGCGAATCCGCAGTCGTCAGAAAACGACTTCTAGCTAACGACACAGCCATAGAAAAACAAAAACGAGACTGCATGGATAAAAACAATGAAGGAAGGTGCCTACAACGCACTTCTGAAACACCAGAACCAAAGGAGTTACGGCTCCAAAAAGAAACAACTTTAGTACAAATATATTTATTTAATGAAATGAAAACTTTCCCAGGACGCACCCACCCTCCATGATTTTTCATCCGTCCAAAGTTCGGATGGAACAGAAAGTGATTGCCATTCTTGGATTTGCGATTCTTTCGAGAATCAGGGGTTTACTGGTTGTCTCCTAATAAAGTCACCTTTAGATTAAAAAGCAGACGCACCAATGCATATTCACTCCCTGTGTTGTTAAGAATTGAAATGGTACATTTGAGCAGTTATGAGAAGAACAATCTACTCAGCCCATCAACATCGCCAAGTTAATTCCTTAAAATAGCCGTCAAGTCGAGTCAAGTAGCACACTTCTAGGAAATCACTCCATGTAACTCTTACTCTCAGTGTCATACTGTATGTCCCCTTAATGAGTTTCCACCGGTGCTCCCGTATTCCTGCTACCGTTCATTTAAAGGTGCAGTTCAATTCATTTTATTTTTGTCTAGCGCTCTTCTCTGAGTGAAGGCTCAGAGTGCAGTAACGAGTTCATAGGAAAATTGCAATTATAAAATTAACAAAGCACAAAAATGAGACAAACAGGCGCTTTAATTTTATTGCATTGGATTTTCATTTTAGAATTTTAATATGCAATTACGATTTTGCAGAAAACACCTCCCATACTAGCAGGCACACTTAGAAAAGTCTTCCTGAATGCAGCTCAATGTGCACGTCCATCCAGGCGTCTTTGACGTTCTGACTGTTAGGAAAGATTTTCAGTCAGGTGGGCTTTACTTCGGCTGCATTAATAGTCGTTGTTGGAATTATGTCAAAAGAGCAGGAACAGGAAGGTTCATTAACTACTGACCTTATTTTTATTTTTCAGACTCTCAGAATGAACTCACTATTGGAAGAAATAAATAAGAAATATTTGGCAGATCTGAGATCAGAACACGAACGCAATGTGAGAATTTAAAATGACATCATGCGAGCCACCAAAGAGCTGGAAGATGTCATGTCATGTCATGGAGAGCAGGAACAGGGAGGTTTGTTAACTTCTGTCCATATTTTTATTTCTCAGACTCCCAGAAAGAAACCATCAGTGGAAGAATTAAAACAACTGCCTTTGTGAAATAAAAACTAAACTAAAACTAAAAATACACGCTGAAGGAAAACTAAAACTAAACTGAATTTCTAAGTAAGGTCAGAAAAAATATAGAAATAAAAACTAATATAAAAAGGCAAAACTATAATAACCTTGCATAGCTGGTCTCATTAAAGTCCTGTAGACCTTTCTACTCATTTACATATGTATTTGTGTGTATTTCTATACATATATATATATTGTGGCAGACGGCCAGAGTCCTTGCCCTTTTGGAACGCCTCCACGCTGGGACGACCAGGGGAGGAAGCATGGCCAGAGTGTTACCTTCCCCGGAACGCTAGATGGCAGCCCCCGAGTTTTCAGTGGTGCCTAGGACTCCCGCAGGGCTCCATGGGAGTTGGAGTTTGGTGCAGCCGTGTTGGGATCCATAGGCACCGCCAAGGGGGTGCTGCAGCAACTGCTGAGCCTTCATGGGCAGTTCTTCCACCACTCCTGGAAGTAGGTCATCAAACACATGCAGCATTTCCGGGTGCCTTATAAAAGGGGCCAGCAGACACTACTCAGTAAGTCAGAGTCGGGAGGAGTGGAGGAGGAGAAGAAGAAAAAGAGAAGAAAGAAAGAGAAAGAAAAAAGGAGAATTGTGTTGATTATTGTGCTTGTGCTTGGAACTGTGTTGTTGTGCTTGTGGGAAACGGGGAAGACGTTTCTATTTTACAAAGAAAGGCAATAATATCTCTGTCTCTTATTCAACAGAAAAACAGAAGAGTAAACGCACCTTTTGGACTATTGGCAGACGATACCACACGCTCAATAACAATGGCATTCTTTCCAACCCCACCTGATGACTTCACTTCTGGCTTCAAGTTTTCCACGTCATTTCCGCCCTTCAGTTGTTTCCCAGCATTCCCTCTGTGTCTAATTTGCTGTCAGTTCACTATAAAAATCCATTCATTTCAGACAATGTTGTCCTCTGTTCAATTCATTTCTTTGAATGTTTCAGGCTGCTCTAGACCTGATACTATACGGGGCTACCACGCCAGATCTTTATGAGTGTGCTGTCTCGAATTATTTCTTCACAATGTGTATGTTTGTGGTTTTCTTAAGGGCCACATTTACTTGATAGAACTTCAGTTTTCTGTCCTTTAGACCAATGTTTCCCAACCACTGTGCCGCGGTACACAAGTGTGCCGTGAGAAATCAGCAGGTGTGCCGTGGAAGATTATCCAATTTCACCTGATTGGTACTCTAAGGCTGCCTGTTTGGTCTGCCTGTCACTAGAGGGCAGTACAACTTCTCGCTCCAATTAAGTGGGTTGCCAACCGCCAGTAAAACTGAAGAAGAAATATGAAAGTACATAGTCATGCTGCGAGTGAGACAACGCCGTAGGTAATAGTGATGGATAAATATTTGAAAAGAAAAAGTAGTCAATCTGACCTGGGTGCTGGAGAAAATTTAGACCCAGATGAAGGCCCTAGCATGAGTAGTGGTCAGAAGAAAGCAAAAAAGGTGAGCTCAAGACAATGCAATGAAAGTTATCTTGCCTTTGGATTCACTTATACTGGGGAATCAACCGAGCCAATTCTGCTATGACTGGTGTGCGGGGAAATATTGTCAAACGATGCCATGGTTCCAAGTAAACTTAAACGCCATCTCCAGACAAAACACCAATCACTTCAAAACAAGAACACGGACTATTTAATTCAACTGCATGAACAGACTGAGAAACAGACAGCGTTAATGAGGAAAACCACCAAGACGAGTAAGAAAGCACTTAAAGCTAGCTACCAAGTTATCGCTACCAGTTACCAAGCTACCAACTCATCGCTAAATCAAAACAGCCACACACCGTAGCAGAGACATTAATACTGCCTGCCTGCAAAATTATCTTAAACGAGATGATCGGACCTGGAGCTGTTAAAGAAATAGCCCAAGTCCTTCTCTCAAATAATACAATTTCCAGACGTATTGAAGAAATGTCTGCTGACATTGAAAAGATAGTTTTGGAAAAGTTGCGCATTAGTGGGAAATTGGCATTGCAAATCAATGAATCTACAGATATCAGTGGACATGCACAACTTATGGCAAATGTGCGCTTTGTACATGGAGACATCATCAGAGAAAACTTTCTGTTTTGCAAGGAATTGCCAGAAAGAACAACAGAACAGGAAATTTTTCGAGTTGTGTCAGAGTACCTTGAACAAGGAGGACTGAAGTAACAAAACTGCGTAGGTGTTTGCACCGATGGAGCAGCCGCCATGCTCGGGCACACCAAAGGATTTGTAAACAGAGTGAAAGAGCAACATCCAGATGTCATTGCGACGCATTGTTTTCTGCACCGGGAAACACTCGTTGCCAAGACATTGCCGGCAGACGTAGCTGCTGTACTGGAAGATGTTGTGCACATGATAAACTTTGTGAAGACGAGACCTGTAAAAAGTCGCACTTTCGCATCACTGTGTGAGGAAATGGGAGTGCAACATAAAGATTTATTGCTCCACATGGAGATCCGGTGGCTGTCCCATAGCAAAGTTTCAGACCATGTGTATGAGCTGCAGGAGGAACTTAAAAGTGTTTTTGACAAATCAGAAGTATGATGACGCTAAGTTGCTCTCAAGTGACGAGTGTGCAAGACTGGCATATCTGGCAGATATATTTCAACATCTGATTGACCTGAACTCACAAATGTTAGGCCGAAATGAAAACCTGCTCACAAGTACAGATAAAGTAAAGGGATTTTGTTCAAAGGTGCAGCTTGTTGAAAAGTGCCAACCTTAACATGTTCTTACACACCCAGAAACAGCAGGGTGTCAACAGTGCTGCACTGTGTGAGACAATAGGCAAACATCTGTAAAGTCTTGAGCAGAAGTTGTCATGTTATTTCACTTCACTTTCCACTGATTGCCTTGACTGGGTTAGGAACCCATAGAGCTCAACTGCAGTTGGAAAGGACAGGACTGTGCAGGAGCAGAAGAAATAACTGAGCTGAGACCAAATGGTGGTCTAAAACTGAGCTTTGCTGATCTACCTTTGGACAGTTACTGGCTGACTGCTGCCGAGGAGTTCCCCATTCTGGCAAACAAAGCTATTTCAGTTCTGCTCCCTTTCTCCACAACCTATCTATGCCAGGTGGGCTTTATAAACATGACTGCTATAAAGACGAAAAAAGGAGAGAGACTCAGACCTGTTGAGGAAGATCTTCATGTGTGTCTTTCTTCAATTCCTGCAAGAATATCAGCTTTGTGTTCAACTAAACAGGCTCAGGTTTCACACTGAGTAAGTAAATTGAGACTACATTTTCATTATATTTCAATAAATATACTTTTTGTGACTTTTTGTTTGTGGTGTGCCTTGTGATTTTTCTAATGTGAAATATGTGCCGTGGCTCAAAAAGGTTGGGAAACACCGCATTAGACATTCTGAAAAGAAATAAAAACAAACATTAATATTAAATTTCTATTTCAAATTCTGTTTATTCTTATTATCAACTTGGCTACTTTGTTATTAGTTTATATAATAAATAATATTCATTGTATTCTTGGATTGGGCTCCTTATTCTGATGTATAAGAATATCAGATGTATAAAGTGTACACATGTCCAACAATGGCACTGTGTTAAATAGTTAATGATTGAAGGAAAATAAAAAAGAGATACTTCTAGGCTTTTGCTACAGTAATTATAAAGTTATCCTAGATTTTTGAACTCCATAAAAACAGAATTACTAAACTTGTCAATAACTGGGAGGATGAATAATAACATTACAGTATGCAACCAACCGCATACTATTAGGAGTCACAGAGTCATCATCTTGTAACAGGCCACAAAAACGGGTTACCTTTAAAATAACAACTACACCGGCAGCCATTCGTCACGCTCTCCAGGACAGCTCATCCACCTGAAGCTAAGAACATTCAGGCCCGGCCAACACTTGGATGGACTGGTGCTGGAAGAGGCCAACAGGGGGCGCCGACCCAGTGGTCTGTGTGTGGATCCCAATGCCCCCCAGTGCAGGCAGTAAATATGAGGAGTAAGACAAAGGTCTCGACTCTCTTTCGTAAGGTGTGTCCCCATGTCCTGTCTAAATTGCCCACCACAGCCAAGTCACTCTGGCCTCCTGATCATCTCCTGCCTGCCCCTAACTGGCTAACTCTCTCTCTCATGCTGTCACCAGCTCATGTGTGGTGGGTGTACTGGTGCGAACATCATCCAGATGAAGCTGCACCTTGGTGCTGTTGAAGTGTAAGGCGCTACATACATGCAATTACAGTATGGTTAGTACTTTATATTTTCCCTAACTAGTCCCTGAAAAACTGCCCAGAAATAACGTTTGTATAACAGAATTTTATACAAGAGTAACGTCAGTAGTTTCACTAAAAGAAAGAACCAAAAGAAAACAGCAACAACAACAAATAATAAATCTATATATATAAAAATGGAATGGGTGGGTCGTCGGGTGGGCCTTTTTTTTATTCCGTCGTTTTTTCGACGTTTTGAAAATGTAGAATGATTATTTGATTTTTTTGTTTTTATTTGATCGTCTCTATGTAGCCGCCGTCGTAATAAAGTATCGCTAAAATCGTCATTTATCGTAATTTATTTTTGATGTATAACGTCGCCGTCGTCGAGGTCAGTGATACCAGTGCAAAAAATCTGCTTACGGTTGAAATAATTATTAAATGAAAAAAATATTTAAATGTGTATTTTTAAATGTTTCAAATAGTTTTAATAAATTTACGCGGTCAGAAAAAATATAAATATTTTTTACTGCATGTCGTGTTAGGCCAGGATAAGAAATTCGGTAATGGTCAAAATTCGCTGTTTTATTACCATTACTGTCATTCTTGCGCGCGCTGGTCCTGATTATCATCAGTTTGACTTGCAGAAGCCGTAACTTTTCAGGTTCAGTATTTTTGAAACTGTTGCTGTGACATTCGCTTAACACGTATTTTTCGAGACTCGCGTATGCTACTTTCGTTTGTAAATCGTGTTAGAATACTTTAAGAAACTGTTGCTTCTTATATACAACCGTGAAACGCGCCCCCATTTACGCGGTGAACCTACTGTTATTTATATTTATACATTGTTATTAAAGTTTTTATACTTTTCTTAGATAATGCCTCCTAAAAAACGACCTTTAACACCTGTGGAACGACGCGAAACTCGATTGTCGCGTCGACGGGAGAATTATACAAGATTGAGGGATGCGGAGACGTCAGAAGAACGCGATGAGCGTTTATTACATCGACGAGAGATTTATAATCTCGCTGTGGAGACGTCAGAACAACGCGAAACTCGATTGTCGCGTCGACGGGAGAATTATATAAGATCAAGGGCTGCGGAGACGTCAGAAGAACGCAATGAGCGTTTATTAAATCGACGGGAGATTTATACAAGATCAAGAGCTGCGGAGACCCCAGAACAACGTGATGAACGATTATCAAATCGACGGGAGGCTTATGCAAGATCACGCACTGTCCAAAATTTAAAATTAGAAGCCTTCCACTATTCGCCAGTAACAGACTATGCCCAACATCCAAATGTTGCAATAGGATCAATGGAACATGAATGCAGGTATTGTCAAGCAAGAAGATTTAAATGCGAACCACCTGGTATTTGCTGCAACAATGGAAAAATAAAGTTATCTACTCTTGAGCCACCACCTGATAAACTCCTTTTTTATATGTCTAACGATACTCCGGAATCGAAACATTTCTTAAAAAATATCAGAAAATACAATGCATCTTTCAATATGACTTCCTTTGGTGCTACAGCGATTGTAAATCAGCCTGGATTTTTAACAACATTTACAGTACAAGGTCAGATTTACCACAGAGCTGGATCGCTATTACCTCTCAATGATGAAAATCATCAATTCTTGCAATTATATTTCATGGGAGATGCGGAACAACTTGATAGACGATGTGAAATAGTCCAAGGTACGAGACGACCGATAATATCAGATTTACAAGAAATGTTTCAAGAGCATAATCATCTTATCAACACTTTTAAAACCGCCTTGGAACGCATGCCCACAGATGATTATAAAGTTATAATTAGAGCGGATAAAAGACCAACCGGAGAACACGAAAGACGTTTCAACGCACCTATTATCGACGAAGTTGCAGTGGTAGTATCTAACGATGAATTTAATCATCGTGATATTGTTATACAATGGCGGAGCGATACATTGCAGTGCATTTCAGAAACTCATCGATGTTATGATGCACTTCAATATCCAGTGATATTCCCTCGAGGAGAAGACGGCTATCATTTTAATATATTTCAAATTAAACCAGGTTCCGAGGAGATCTCTAATAAAAAGGTTTCATCGATGGATTACTATTCGTACAAACTAATGATACGGAATAACCAACATAATCATTTATTAAATTGTCGCCAATTATTTCACCAATTTATTGTTGACATGTATGTCAAAATTGAGAGTGAACGATTGAATTTTATAAAATTTAATCAAAATAAATTAAGGGCAGATGAATATGTGCATTTAAAAGATGCTATGGAGCACGATGGCAATGTCCAGGATCTTGGCCAATTGGTCATCCTGCTGGCGACATTCACAGGTAGTCCTAGGCATATGCATGAGTACACACAAGATGCTATGACCTATGTGAAAAACTATGGTAGACCTGATTTATTTATAACTTTCACCTGTAACCCAGCTTGGAGAGAAATAAAAGAATTATTAATTAATGGTCAAGCACCCAGTGACCGTCATGATTTAATAGCTCGGGTGTTTAAACAAAAACAAATTAAATTTATTAATTTAATTACAAAGGAGCACATTTTTGGCGAAACACGATGCTGGATGTATACAATTGAATACCAAAACCGAGGACTACCACATTCGCATAATTTGTTTTGGTTGAAGGAAAAAATACAGCCGACTGTTACCGATGATGTTATTTGTGCAGAATTACCTGACCCTAATAACGATGCAGAACTATACCAAATAATAGTCAAGAATATGATTCATGGGCCATGTGGAGTTATTAATACTAATGCGCCATGTATGAAAGATGGTAAATGCACTAAAAAATATCCGAGAGATTTAATTAAAGAAACAGAAACTGGGGAAGATGGTTATCCTAAATACAGACGTCGCACTACAGAAGACGGAGGTTTCACTGCCAAGCTTAATGTACGTGGCAACGAAATAGAAATAAATAATGGATGGGTTGTGCCATATTCACCATCCATCCATCCATCCATTTTCCAACCCGCTGAATCCAAACACAGGGTCACGGGGGTCTGCTGGAGCCAATCCCAGCCAACACAGGGCACAAGGCAGGAAACAATCCTGGGCAGGATACCAACCCACCGCAGGACACACACAAACACACCCACACACCAAGCACACACTAGGGCCAATTTAGAATCGCCAATCCACCTAACCTGCATGTCTTTGGAATGTGGGAGGAAACCGGAGCCCCCGGAGGAAACCCATGCAGACACGGGGAGAACATGCAAACTCCACGCAGGGAGGACCCGGGAATCGAACCCAGGTCCCCAGATCTCCCAACTGCGAGGCAGCAGCGCTACCCACTGCGCCACCGTGCCGCCCCATATTCACCATTGCTGTGCAAAATATTTAAGGCGCATATAAATGTAGAATATTGCAATAGTGTCAAATCAATTAAATATATTTGCAAATATGTTAATAAAGGCAGTGATATGGCTGTTTACGGTATATCTAATGAAAATACGCATAATGAAGTGATGCAGTACCAATTGGGCAGATATGTGAGTAGTAATGAAGCAATTTGGAGAATTTTGGGGTTTTCAATACACGAACGACATCCTGCAGTGGTACATCTACACGTTCATTTAGAGAATGGACAAAGAGTATATTTTACAAGAGACAGTGCTAGAACAATCGCAGATCATCCACCTAATACAACTTTGACGGCATTTTTTCAATTATGTCAAGAAGATGATTTTGCAAGAACTTTACTCTATCCTGAAGTTCCGAAATATTATACTTGGAATGCATCACGAAAAATTTTCACCAAAAGAAGAAGAGGCCAAGTTAACACGGAGCAAAATACTATAAGCAGTGATGCCTTGGGTAGGGTTTACACAGTTCACCCTAATAATGCAGAATGCTTTTTCTTAAGGATGTTGCTCCATACAGTTCGGGGCCCAACTTCTTTTAGCTCCTTAAAAACTATAGATGGAGTAGAATACGATACATATCGAGGAGCGTGTCAAAAACTCGGTTTACTCGAGGATGATCAACATTGGGATTACGCAATGAATGAGGCATCGTTGATATCCTCACCAGAAGTCGTTAGAATGTTGTTTTCTATAATAATCACTTCCTGCAACCCATCAGATCCACTTAATTTATGGGATAAATATAAATAAATCATGAGCGAAGACATACTTAATAAGGCCAGAGCAAATAACCAAAGCTTAGAAATAACATTCTCTTCCGAAATATTTAATGAAACACTAATATTACTTGAAGAAAAGTGTTTAACTATGATCAGTAAAACCTTGAGTCAATTGGGTTTAAATTCACCCATTACAGATAGTGCAAGTATATTTAATGCAGACTACAACAGAGAGAAAAATTATAACATTCAGGAGCTGCTTTTAAATATTAATTCGAAGAAAGATGTTTTGAATCAAAATCAAAAGAAAGCGTATCATTTTATTATGGATCATGTCAAGTCACAACAAGGAGGTATTATTTTTCTCGATGCTCCTGGAGGAACTGGAAAGACATTTTTAGTTAATTTAATACTTGCCGAAATACGCGTACAAAAAGAAATAGCGTTAGCTGTCGCTTCATCTGGAATAGCAGCCACTCTTATGGATGGCGGAAGAACTGCCCATTCTGCATTAAAACTACCTTTGGATATAGCCAGACAGGAAAATCCCACTTGCACTATTAGCAAAGGTAGTGGAAAAGCGACAGTTTTACAACATTGCAAGCTAATTGTATGGGATGAATGTACCATGGCCCATAAAAAATCTCTTCAAGCTTTGGATACAACTTTAAAAGATGTAAGAGGAAGCAATAAAATTATGGGAGGAATATTGCTTCTTCTATGCGGCGATTTTAGACAAACTCTTCCTGTAATTCCAAAGTCAACACCTGCAGATGAAATCAATGCCTGCTTAAAATATTCTCCACTTTGGAAACAAGTTAAGACAATCAGCCTGACGGAAAATATGAGGATTGACAAAAATGATGTAGATGCTCAACATTTTGGTAAAAGCCTCTTAGCTATTGGAGAAGGCTTGCTGCCCATGGATCAATCTGGAACCATAACTTTCCCGAATAATTTTTGTAATTTTGTAGCATCTCTTCCAGCATTAATAGATGCCGTATACCCAAATGTTTGTACGAATTACAAAAATTACGAATGGTTATGCGAGAGAACCATCCTCGCTTCAAAAAATGACGACGTGAACAATTTAAATAGGCATATATTGGATATGATACCAGGACCCGTCACAGACTATAAATCAATTGATACTACGGTGGAATCTGATGACGCTGTTAACTATCCAGCCGAATTTTTGAATTCTCTCGATCCACCTGGATTACCGCCGCACATTTTGAAACTTAAAATTGGATGTCCGATAATATTACTGAGGAATCTAGACCCACCTAAATTATGCAATGGAACTCGGTTATGTATAAAAACATTAGCACGAAATGTGCTACAAGCAACAATTTTAACAGGAAAGGGAAAAGGAGAAACGGTCATAATTCCTCGCATTCCGCTTATTCCGCAAGATCTCCCGTTTTCATTCAAGAGACTGCAGTTCCCAGTACGATTGGCGTTTTCAATAACGATCTATAAATCTCAAGGTCAATCGATAAAGTGCTGTGGTGTAGATTTGCAGACTCCATGTTTTAGCCACGGACAACTCTATGTGGCATGCTCAAGAGTAGGATCCCCAAAAAATTTACATATATTGACAACTAATTGTCAAAGTAAAAATATTGTCTACAAACAAGTTTTGACGTAATAAATAGGTAAGTGATTGATTTACATCCAACATTTTTCTATTCATATTTTCATTATAAATTACATTTTTTTTTTCGTCATATTTTTTTCTTTAGTTTTTCAAATGTCATCTGCCAACTGCCTCTTTGTCATGTTCGTAAATAAGCATAGTCTCCGTCACATAGAGGTACCATTTACACTTCATTTTTTTCATATCTGAATTCAGAATTACACGCTCATATTTTTTTTTAGTTTTTTAAATGCCGTCTGCAAACTGCCTCTTCGCCATGTTCATAAATAAGCATAGTCTCTATCACATTGAGGTACATTTCACACTTCATTTTCGTCATACATGAATTTATAATTACATGCTCATATTTTTTTCTTTAGTTTTTCAATTGTCGTCTGCCGTCTTCCTCTTTGCAATGTTCGCTAATAAGCATAGTCTTCATCTAATCAAAGTACCATTCAGACTTTTATTTTATTCATACCTGAATTCTAATTTAAAATTACACACATATTTTTTTTTATTCAAAATTTCAAAAAGCCACTAATAAGACAGATTTTTTTCAGGACCCAGCTGTTTCATAACTAAACTACTGCCACCCCAAAGTAATGCCTAATAGTGGTTTTTGGGGTAGCTGTGGAATAAAAAGGGTGTTTTTTAGTCAGTAAGAATCTGACACTACCCTTCAGTACGGGCTGAAGGGTGCCTATGTAAGGTTTTACATCCTTCCCGTATGGAAAAAAAAACATACTAAACTTTTTTTTCATCATTACAGATAATCTCAGTCAAATCGAAGTACGCATTCTCAATTTATTTTTATCTAATTTTTACTTTTTCACAAAGCCATCCCATGCCAATTTGTATGAATAAACTTTTCCTAGAGAGTTAGCAAAACTTTATTCATGCACATATTTTAATACGGATAATCTATCTCTAATCAAGGTTCTCATTTTCATTCTAATTTAAAATAATAATAGATACTCATTTTTTTCTTCTGTTTTAGAAAAACCAATCTATGCCACCTACGTCTTCGTCAAGTCAGCTTCATCCAGCTTCATCACATATAGAAGAAGAGTTCCTCAATCTTTTCTTTTTAATGATTGTTAACACGCATAATCTTTGTAAAATTATTCTGCACATGCATAACTGTTTGACCAATTAGGTTCGCTTCTGTATATATGAAGCTGTTTGATCGATTAGGTTTGCTTTTGTATTTATGTAACTGTTTGACCAATCAGGTTTGCTTCTGTATATATGAAGCTGTTTGTCCGATTAGGTTCGCTTTTTTTATATATGTAAGTGTTTGACCGATTAGGTTACTTCTGCCCCGGGCAACGCCGGGTATATACAGCTCGTTATAATTAAAAGACATTCCAAAAGTGAATCTGAGACCAAGAGAAAAGTCCCTCTAGTTTTTAACAAACATATCCTGAGGTCGAAGATGCTGGACAAAATAAACTTCGAGGGCTTCCAAGGCCAAAGAGTGCCAGGCCCCTGTGGACCTCGCAACGTACAGAAATGTGACCTTGTGGTCCAATTACAGATCTATATGAGAAGGATCTTGAGAACGTTTCTTCTCTTCAGCATCAGTGGCAGTTACAGAGGACTTGACCAGGAGGCAGCGGCACCAAAACAAATGTACACCAAGAAATACGGAGTTACTTCCTGCAGCAAATCTTACGATTGTGTGCTGTACCACTCACTGTCTGTTAGCAAGGAATTAAGAAAGAGCGACATGTACAAAGTGGACTTGTCCTTTCTTTTATTGCAGTCCTACAGGGGACATGCAACCTGGGTAGTGATCCAAAGACAGGGGAAATGTGCTCAGTGCTTCAGAAGTTGGGGAGAAAAACAAATGGCAAAGACGCAGCCAATCCGGACCTGAGATTCAGATGGAGGGTTCTGGAGGTGCTGGGCAAGAGGGCCACCCACTAGTCTGATACGTCGCACATCTGTCCTTTCTTCTTCAAGTGCTGCTGTCTAATCCTCTCACTAGAACTCTCTCTCCTTTCTTAATGTACCTGTAGAGCAGCCAGCCAAGGCTCGGACGACAGGGGAGAACAAGTCAGATGTCTGTATGTGATGGCACACCATACAGCTCAGCACCTCATACGCTGAGATATTCTGAGAATGTAACGCAAGGTCTGCTGCATACTGCCCGTTTGTGAAAGGCGAACAGGTCTCTTAGGAGCCACCGACAAGACACAATCACTTAAGAGAAGCGTTATTTACAACATGGAGTAACAGCCCTCTTTTGTTATCACTGGTACTGAGGAAAACAAGTGAGCTATTCCTCTGTAAAATGAAAAAGCCAGTGCTGCTTACAGGACAGAGTGAGCAAAGACAGAAGACAATATTCAGACCAGCAAAATATTACAGATCAAGTAAACCGAAATATTAAAAACCATGGGACGTCTTGGTGGAACTGTGAACAAATGAGCGCCTCAGAGTGTGAGTAACGCATCCAAGATGGACTGCACACAATCTCTGATGAGCCAGGAGCACCTGGGCAAAGTCAATCCCACTTCTGACACCAGACTGTGGAGACCATTCAACTTTGGTAAAGAGCTGAAGTCACTATGAGGACGGCTAGTAGAGCAGCTTTTTTTGGAGGAAAGCGTCAAGGAGCCATGGCAGGTTGACAAGCAGTTCTGATCAGTTAATCACAGACAGTTTGTTTTATGTAGCATCTGGCAAATTCAACAACAACTTCACTTTTCCAAATCAATCTCTGCCGCCTACTCAACAATGTGCCAGTAAAATAAGGGAACATCTCAGTAATGTCCTTTCCATTTACAGCAGACTGCTGAATGGGCACTTGTAGCACAATCAATCCCACAAAGCATTGCTCCCTTTGGCTTCAATGTCTTGACATGACTTTAGTCAGTAAGGCCTACAAGTCCTGCAATGAACCAAAGTGGTCTTTTGTGCCCAGACTTTGTGACGTGCTTCTTAGAGCTGATGAGGAATAGAAAACCCTCAGGTGGGCACAAGTGGAATTGCGTAACGGACTGGTCAGGTGGAAATGGCATGCAGGCCTCCTGGACCCTCAACCCAAACTAAAACGAAGCCCACTTGGCAGTGGAACGGTCCTGTTACGTTACCATGTTTTTATTAGTGTTACTATTGTTGCTGTTATTATTGATTCAGTGTGTAAAACGACACACAATCACACACACGTATAGCGGGAAATAACGCAGAAAGGCAAAGGGTAACTGACTGACAAGCCGAGAGGGACAGAGTGGGCATCGTGGGGGCAGAAATGAAGACAACAAAAAGTGCGTTTGCTGCTCTGTGTTTGCTTGCTCTGCTAATTGTATTAAAATGGTAATCGTGTTTTCTACGATCAGTGTGCCTCATGAGAAGTTGCACTGATATCTTCTGTCATCTAGCGCACGTCATGTCAAATGTGCACAAGAAACAAACTAATCGGCGATGGGAATGTCTGCGATGTTTTTAGTCGACTGTACAATTCCTAAGAATGTGAACCAGAGGTGTGACCAAGTCCTGCCCTTTCATGTCTGAAGTGATAAAGTTTATAGTCAAGTCAAGTCATTGTTGGGGAGAGGGGGGTTACACTCTCATCAGCAACTTGAATTATTGCAATGTCTGATAACACGAACATCTAAACGAGGAACAGTGAAAACAAATCTTAATGAGAAATAAGAGGAAGTGCTGTAGACATCCTGGCTTTGCTCTGCCGTAGTTGGCATTTGCACTACTGACTTTCCACCGCCTCTAAAGCACACCAGCTTTACAGAAACAGAATCTGGAAGCCACTTCATAGTAATGCACCTTCATACATAATCAACTTTCATTTCATAATAGCTTGTTGTATATTTCTAAATAAAAACAATCACATCATTTACAACGCATTGCTCTTCACTTTGACAGGAGGATCCGATCACTGATTTGTGAACGGTGTGGCCGCATCTCAGAAGAGCTGCTCAACAAGGCGACTGAAGAGGCACTGCCAGTACTCTCACTGCCAAGGTGACCGACGAGCGAGAGTCACTTTAACGACAGCCCATAACAGTCGAGTTGGGCCTCTGCTTGTATGGCATGGATGCTCAGGTTTTCAATGCTTTGCTAAAAAGCGATTCATTATTTTATTTCGGGGACCCCAGGACAGGGCTGAACCCAACTCATCCACTCACAAACACAGCCACGTAAAAGAGCGACAGATAAAGTATATATTAACTAAAGAAAGGAAGAAACAAAAAACAATCAGTAAACAAATAACACGTACGAAAATCCCACCCAAATTACCCCAACGGCAATAATTACTTGACACACACACTGAACAAATGAAATGGAACAAAACACTAGGCAGTAGACGATAAACAATGAACACGTAGGACAGTCTAAAACACTCCAGTCCAGCCTGTGCGGGTGACAATGGTGACTGGAATGACAAACTGCTGTGAGGGCCCTCTGAATGAAATGTACAACTGTGTCCTACCAGGTTCCAAAGGTTACATGAAGATCTGCCCTGATTGGGAGTCCTCCTCAGATGAAGAGTCTGCAATCAGGACAACGTGACACAGAAGCAGGTCAATCCAGAAGGTACAGCCGAGGTTGTGTTTGTGAGTGTGAAGCGTAGAAACAAACAGATACAGATGGTCACAATCCCTCTTTCGGCTCCTTTTTAAAGACTCCTAGACGTCTAATCGTCCTTCTTGCCAGCAACTCATGTGCCACTCTGTAGGTGCCCATTGGCTGCCTACTGGACCTGCTGGCTGTTTGAGCAGCGCTGCCACACCTCAATTCAACCACTGCAACCTTCAGCTTTTTTGGGTTATTTTTTTTTGCATTTTATAATGGGTACTGAGTGCTACATATTACTGTACAAGTATGAAAGGCACAAAAAGAAAGAAAGAAAGAAAGAAAGAAAGAAAGAAAGAAAGACAGAAAGAAAGAAAGATGGGCACTAAGTGGTATATATTAGTATCCAAGTATAAAAGGCACTAAAAGACAACAATAAACAAATATGGACATTAATGAATTAAACGCTGATTTGCATCTTTGGATTTTATGACGCAATCCTTTGACAAATAAAGAAACAAACAAACATTTGAATGTCATTGGCTGGGTGGCGAGGGCGCTGGTGACGTCAGCCGCAGAGTGGGAAATATTGAAAGGTTTAGCGGTTTACCGGACATTTTCCACCTAAGGACACAGCAGGGAGAGACGCGATTAGTGAACTCGGTAAGTTCTGATGTCACTTCTTATGTTTCAGTACTAACAGCAGGTTTCATGTTTTTAAAAAGTTGCTTAAAGTTAACGGATTGCTATACGCTGTGGGGTTTAACATTCACACCGTGCGGGCCAGCCGTTTCATTCAAGGGCGCCTTGGAATGTCATATCGTCAAATGAATGTGGGAGTCGTGACTCGGCGTCCTGATGTGCACAGAACTGGCCGAGTTTGATTTACAGTGTTTCATTAGCACAGTTCTGTTATGTACCGTTTGAACATCTTGCAGTTCTGCGTCTTATCAAAAAAGAAAATTATACAAAACAATCTTTAGAAAGCTTGAATGTACAACTGAGCATTCTAGGAATAAAAACGAAAAGTAAAAAGAGTAAAATTGTTTATAGAGTACCTACTTTTAGAGTACAGTATATGATTTTTGAAAAGAAATGACAAGAAAAAAAAGAAAGCTGTTTCAACGTAAAAAAAAAAATATATATATATATATACATATATAGAATAATAATATACATATATATATATATATATATAAACGGACAAATTAGAAATAGAATACCTTGTGTATTTATCATTATTACTCAAAATTACTTTTGACAACTCCCAGTGCTGACTTTAAATGCTAAATGTAAGTGTAGAGAATATTTCTTCTGTAGTGTGAGAACAAGGGCTGAAATAAAACCAGTAACTGTACTGTATGACTGAATAATAAATGAATAAATGTATATTTGGGGGGGAAAAATTCAAGAGTTAATATCAGATGTTTTAACAGGTTTTATTAGAGGACAGAAAAATATCTGATTTCCTGCATTTATTACTTGTTTAATTAGTTATACTATAAATAACACTTGAAAATGACAGTTGGCAGCACAGTTTATCAATTGATGAGTCACTTTATCAAAAGGATACGGCCTACTGTTTCTGAATCCTTGTCCAGAATGCCAAATGCTAAATGTTACTTTAAATTTAACTCCCACTAAACTCAAAAATACTGAAACCCGCGGCCTGTTTGTCAATTTTGCTATTGGAAGACAAGCTGTAAGTGTTGGACTTTTGTGGAGCTTTGTCTTTAAAATTCAACTGCAGAAGAGTTAAATGAGTCTGTAGGAAAACTGAGCTATGAGTCAGAATATGTAAAAAGCACATTTTCCATAAACACTTCCCCAAAGATGTCAGTCGCACCCCTAGACTCAAGGACAGATTTTATTCAATAGTCATTTGTTCTAACATTGACAATGACAATATGATCCTCCCTGTCTTTACCACGTCCCTACCTACAATTCCAGTAAGAAGGCCCACCATACGAGGCTCTCTGGCCTTAGAGCACATCATCTTTCTAATGACGAGTCCCCACCATCACTACTTGTCTCCTCCTGGGGACTGGTTTTGAGATGAGGTGTCGAGATTCCTCACGCCTGCCTATCATCTGAGAGTTAACTGATTCTTCATCCTGCTCTGCATGGCTGTATAGAAGTGACGATGCTTTCTTAAAGTCCCAGACTGGCACATTTGCACTTATTGTAGAGTGGAGCAGATGTTGTAATGCTGAGGTGACGTGTTCATTTTCTTTTTATATCTAATTGTTCTGTTTTGCTCATTAGGTCCAGGGGGAGATCAAAGAGGCCCGCCAGGAGTAAGTTTTTGTTTCTTTTAAATATCTCATAATTTAATGTGCATTGTCATTGGAACTTTATGGCTGCTTGTTAAACTTCATCTCTTCAGGCAGGAAAACAGCTGAATTGAAATCCAATTTTAAAGCTTTGAGTTCTCACTGCATTGTCATGTGTTTGCTTGAGCTCGTCTGTTTGCCTGTTCTCCCTGCTGCACTTCCCTCCATTCTCTGGTCACTAACTCACTTTCTTCTGTGAATAGCCAGCTCCAGGGTTCAAAGCAGATGACTTCTGCCAGCCTGAGAATTGAAATTCTTTTATGTCAGCTGTCTATTTCAGAGGCATGGAAACCAGGTGGGAACATGTCTAAAACAAGGGGCATTTATTGGGTATCCAGACCTAAAAGAGAAGAGATTGGGAAGGAGAATCTTGTCCAAAGCCAAAGTGATACTGAACAGGAGTGTCCATCACCTCTACAGTCCACTTAGGGTGCTGTTGTCACTGTCACACGGTCATCAAAAAGAGTTAGAGTTCAGTTTCTGGGTGGGGATTGGACACTTTGAACTTTGCATGGGTTCAGTCCAAACCCTCTCAGTTTATCTGTCCATCCAGTTCAGGATCATATGGAGCTGGGCGCAGACCACACACTGCCCTGGCCTACTGCAGGGCACATTTACACTTACACCCACAGAGACAGACACAGAGGAAATTAAAGAGCCGTGAATCAGCCTATCCTAACATTATGGTATGTAACCAGAATAAAGTTATTGTTTTATAGTGCATTACAGGATGTTTGCGTGAAAGCCTGAAAAACAAGGGGCTTCAGACCGAGTTTGGCATAGTGGTCACACTGACCGCTGTCTCCATTAGGAGTGATGTGTCTATACGTCTGTCACATTGGAGCAGTCAGATCCACTTGTAAACTTGACGTGTCTCCACATACGTGTACAAGTTGTTATGTTAAAATCTGTAACTTTCCAATTTCTCAACCAATTTGTCAGTTTATGTAGCGTATTATTTGTAACACTTTTGCAGGAAGCAGGGACAGTATGAGCCTTATTGTTTTAGAGCTAAATAATAAATAAATATCAAACCTATTCAGTTTTCTCTGAAGAGAGTCAAGGCTGGGGGGGCTGTCAAAAGGCAGGGCCTGTTAAAGCCCACTGCGGCACTCCTGTATGATTCAGAGAGAGACCCCTTTCCAGGTAAGTTAGGCGTGCAATGGGTGTCAAAAAAGGGATTAGTACAATATAATACACAGAAGAGGACTCAAGTAATCCTCAGTACAATGCATGGTAACAGTACAAGTACAAAACTAACTGCATGAGTGCCTGTTAAGGTCCGTGTGCTCTTGTAGTGACAGGACAGCAGGCAGGCAAAATGAGGACGACATTATGAAAGGTTATAGTGGCCCTGACTAATGGGGACAGGTGGGAGGAAGTAGTAGTTACAAGCTATAAGTGCCATATGGGATGGACGGGCATGCCGGCCAGGACCGTGAAGGGGTCTTTACCTGGATGGGATGCCCCAAGTAGATGGATAGGCATCCTGTCCAGAATGAATTCTAATACCTTCCCTAGCAGGGATGAAAGGGAACGAGAACTAATGACGGTTTCCAGGAGCAGCCTAGCCCACCAGGATAACAGCTGCCCTGTATTCCATGCAGACTCCAGGAAGGAATGCCAGGAGTTGTAGTTCAGCATTCCAGCCCTGCTGTGGTCCGGGGGTGCTACAAGAGGGCACTGCAGGGACATACTCCCTATTCTCGACTTCCGTATGTCTCAGTAGTGTATCCAGTTGGCAAAGTCGTACTGTCAGGTTCTAAACTGAAGGAGCTGCACTGCCTTGTCGAGAGAATCGAAACTGGGAGGAAAAAAGGCAACAGTCGACTGGAAGAGGGCAGTGCAGTAGAGAGAGAGAGAAGGAGAAGAAGAGGTGATGGGAAGAGAGACAACTTGTGCTTAGATACTTTTATGGAGGTATTTGTGGAATAAACATCCTTTGTTTGAACCCGGGACTGTCTTGTGTGTTCGTGTTTGGGGCTCACTGGCACCCCCAATCTATCACAATGCAGTGGCCAGAAACTTCAATATCTATGGACGGACCCCAAGCTTCTCTCTCTCTCTCTTTCTCTGCAAGAAGGTGTAAATGGCCAATGAAGTGAATTATTGATATCATATCATAACACCACCTCCAAATGTCAAGTTAGTGTGAAGATGACCACCGTAAAGGTCACTACCACAGGTGTGAGGGAGCCCTGCCATAGGCACGGCTCAGTTCACTGTGACAGACATTGAGGGATATGAAAGTGCTTGGGACTGGCATATGTAGTTGATGGACGTCTTTGCAAGAACATCTCGTTGACAACTGAAGACGTATTCAGAACACATTCAGTAGGCGATAGTCGAAGGGTGCAGGCTTTACTTTTCCTACAGAGTTAGGTATGGGAGATATTTTCTGCCAAGACCAAAATGAAATGAAAGTTATAAAATGAAAATGCAACCTCCTGTTACCAAAAGGACGATTAGAGAAAGATTGTGAGAGTGTCGTCTCGGGTTTGGAAGGGCATTTTGTTTAACACAGCCGACACACACAACAGCCAGGCATCTTTCCTACGGTGGCTGGAACTTGAACCTCCCTACAAGCTCTTCCCAAAGGCCTCACATTCCCCATAAGACACATCGACTTTTGTCCTACATTCTCCACAAAACTTGAATATTTTCAATTTCACAAAAATGGAATTGTTTGTTACAGGAGATACAGTATGTAATGTTTCACTTTACATTCTTAGGAGGCACCTAATAAAGTGACAGTCCTTCGTATATTCACATGTACTGTAAATGTACCTTTGGCTGTCTACACTTCTTCCAGTAATGTGGAGCAGATCTGTCTTGGTGGGAACTTGACGTCATAGTTTCCTTTATGCAGGGAGAATACGTCATCTGTAAAGGATCTGCTTGACTACAGTCAAGTCAATGTACTGATGTGGGCATAAAGTACAAGAACCTTAAGATAATTACGAGCACACATTGGGTTACCCTAACGGTACTTGAAGCTGATGTTGTGTCCGTGTCCACTGATGCTGAGCTTATGTGAAGTACAAACTCACGTAAACAGGGCCGGCCCAAGCCTTCATGGGGCCCTAAGCAGAACAAGCCGCCTTGGCACTGCCAAATCTACTATTGTCAATGCTTGATCATTCACACACCTACTATAAATTTAACACAGCCATTTTATTAGTTGTTTCCATTGTCAGCCTGGCCTGTTTTCACCCTTCTGTGGTTTTTACTGTGGTTTTTAGAAAATAAACGTCACACACGTGTGCTTGGGGGGCAGTCAGTGGGCTCAACTGAGCAAGGGGCTGTGTCCAGAGAGCTGTTACAAAGTGCAATAATGCCTGTGCTCCTTCATCTACAGATGCTCAGAAAACTCACTCCCGAAGGCCCTCCCACTAACTGACCTCCTTTCCGCCCATCTGGCCCTCCTCTTCCTCCTTCACCACAATATATGAACGCCATGCACTTACTGCGGGCCGTCTGCGTTTTGACTTCGTCTCCAGTGACTACTCTCTGTACTTTGGCTTAGTAAGTTTTACAATCTGTTTTCTCTACTTCTTTTTTTGACAGTATATGGAGTGGTCCCCCAAACCTTTTCCGTGGTCTTCCCTCTTCATTTACAAGAGATTGCCTTTTCATTTTATAATGTTAAGTTTTTGTTTGGTTTTTTTTTTTTCAGAAAATGCCCCCCATACACTGCTTAGAAAAGTCTTCCTAAATGCAGTTCAGTGTGCACCTCCAGCGTCTTTGTCCTTCTAATTTTGTGAAAGAGTTTCGGTTGAGTTATATTGTGACTTCAAGTCGGCTACATTCGTAGTCAATGTTGTTTGAAAAAGAGTGCAAGAACAGGAAGGTACATTAACTTCTGTGTTTATTTTTACTTTTCAGACTGGTGAAAATGAAGCACAATTCCGACGTTTCACAAATATAACATTACAACATTTGAGACAGTTAAGAGCAGAAAACAATAATTTGTCAAGTGACATTCGACAGACGGAAAATGACCTCCGCCAGCTGAATAACAACATCGTTGGCGTAAATAACCAGATTCATCTCTATCTAAATGAAATGGAGGATATTTTTTCATCGCATGTGCAACGCAGAATAAACTAAAATTAATTGTAAGTATAACATTATTTGTGCTAAAGATGTGAGACGTAAAACCAAATTAGCAATATGGCCATCAACTGTTGCCATCAGATCATTTGTTCTCTTTGTTTGTCACTTGTGGTGACATTAAGTTTGGACAGGTGGATACAAACCTGTAAAGTCCATCCAGAGAGTGACTGGGCAGGCTGGGATACCAGTGACATCTTGGCTCTGTGCACAACCTGCTCTGCGTTTGTCCGCTTTGCTTCACTTGCTCTTGGATTAGACGCAGTGAGGGTCAAATCGGCAAATCCAGCGGTGAAACACACAAATTATCTATATCTGACACCAAACAGCAGACCTGTGCAGTGACACAAATGTCCCCAGATCTGAGGGCGATGGCTGTGTGTGTGACGGAATGTCCTGGAAGAAGCACGTCTAGTGATTCATTGCTCTCTCGTTTTTTCTTTGTAGGTTGAAGCCACCTGGACGTTTTTGAAATTCTTTGTGATGTTCTGTTCATTTTAACTTTGTTCTCTTTAAAAATGTAATTAAAAGAAATGTGTATGAAGTTCTTGTGAGGTCTTCTGTCTTAGCTGAGGGGGTTTGGTTGTCAGGATGGCAGTACCCAGTAGCACAGAAGATTCACGGAGGTCCCACCGTCAGGCACAAGCGATACACCCGGATTGATGGTGTGCACTCCATGAGTAAGGTGGGCATCAGTAGGCAGACGGACAGATGGAGATTTAGAGGATGAAACCAGAGCTGCCCGTGGGATGAGGAGAGCCAGAGCCGCGTCTTTACTTGTCGGGTCAATGGCAAATTCCCTTCAGCCCAATCCACTGAAAAGGAACAATTCAGATCAATCAAAATAACCCCAGCCATACACAGACAGCATGTACCTACATATATATGTGTGTGTGTGTGTGTGTGTGTGTCTGCCTGTCTGCTTAAATCTTCTACAGGTGGAGGGTCCATCGGCAGTAGAGGAGAGAACTTCACACTCAAGTCCATTTGACCTTTGCTAGCAGGCAATTATGTCCCTCTCTGGACGCCCCAGTCGCTGTTGTTCGTCTCATGAGTCTGCGACACTGATGACGGCAGCACATTCCCTTCAAGGTCTGCCAGAGACCTGGCGTCACCACGAGGCAGCTGAAGGATTTCCAAGTGCCCATCCATATCCCAGGCTGACATGATGCCATAGGAATGAATATGATCAGTTTATTTCATGACACTGCATTGAAGGGTTTGTGTCAAATGCTTTCATTCTGCTGCTTGTGCTTCATCTTCAATATGCGCTGGAGGAGGAAGAAGAGCTGCTGGTGGTCCTGTAGCAGGGCTGATGCTGGCCATAAGGCACTGTATTTTTTGGGGGGGCGAGGTGTTACACTGTCTCCACGTTGTTACCCACATCAGTAGGTAAAGGGCTTTGTGACGCCAGTTTCGCAAGTTCCATGTACACTCAGGGCTGTAAAAAGCACATTGTACTTTATACAGATACGCTCAACTAGTTATGCCTGATGAGAAGAGTGCAGCTTCAAAACTGACCAAGTTTCACACACAGTGGCATAGGGGCGATGAAGGGAATTCATTCCAAACTGTACACTTAGAAAGGGAAATGCAACACACTGTCCTTCTATTCTACACACCACAGACAGTTTAAATTGGGCTTAGGTAAGAAGCCATCTATTGTCACCTACTTTTTACTTGTCTGTGTGTGAAACTCACTTCTTCTGTGGGTTATCAGCAGCTGAGCTCCTCTCCAAACTGTGCCTGAGCCCCTCAGATCTAAAGTCCTAAGACTTCAACTTCTCGTCTCTGTGTCTTTCGTCAACAGGCAGAAATGTAGAGTTTGTTCCATGATATAATTGATAATCCGCTCCTTACCTCACCTGGGCAAACGGAGAAAGAAAGTTTCTCATGCAGAAATGCAGTTGTGACATTGAGGCCAGTCTCTTGTCATTAAACTGATTATATTATGTTTACAGTAACGTAACCTGTGACCTTTTTTAAATCAGATTCCGATTTAATTTTACTTTTACTCTAATCCTGTTTGGATTTGATGGTGGCTTATGTATTGCCTAATAGCTTATAAATGCGTGCTTGTTTTTGCAGATCCTGTACTGTAGGCCATGGAAGGCGCAAACTGGCGTACTCATTGGCATGTCACTGCTGTGTAGGAGGAGAGGCTGCCAGGCAGAGAGGTTCTTCAGTCCAAAGGAACGAGACATACACTGCGGTCTGAATGGACAAAAATGGCTGAGTGAAGTGCAGTCGTCAGCACTGTTTGACTACACTGTAGCTTTTATAACTTAAAAGTCTAGGCAGGGATGAGTCCGTGCAGCAGTGATAACATTGACTTCTAGCTTTGAATCGTTTAGAAAATCTGATGTCATGAGGAACGTCACGACTTCTAATTGGTTCAGTAACACTGAGAACACAAGAGTCCGGAGGCACGCTCAAATGTAGATAAACACTTATTCTGGAAATTCCATCCTCTGAATAAAGTCCACCACATTTACATTTGGTCCAGTGATACTGAACACTTGAGAGGTGAAGGCAAGGGTTCGATATCAGAGGCAGGGTGAAGAAAATTCTGGAGAATGGCTATTCAGCTCAGGTTTTTCTGGTGTACTGGTCATCTCGCTGTGAACGCTGCTCATGCTAAGCTAGCGTGTAGAGTTCACTAAACACACCTTTTCTATCCAGCAGCACAAGACCACCTGATTTCCTGATGTATGCCCTCATTTCAGAAGGACATAAGTGACAGATGTGAACTAATTAAGAAAGAGTCCACTTGAACATCTTGATAGGACAAAAGAATCTTGACTTGGCATTTCATAGGCCTTTGGACACATTATTGTTTCTGAGGACATTTTCTTACAGCTCCTGGAAATCTGAATACACACCACAATTCATAATCTCTATAGCATGACTAAATAGAGACTTTCTGTTTTTTAATAAAAGAAGTCCTGTAATTTCTAGGAGTTCTAACGCAGGTTTAATTGACCTGTTATGTCAGTGTTTGTGTTCCCACTTTTGGCTCAGGTCCTTCCTACCACCTGGTCTCTTACTGTTGTAACAGACCCCATCGCCCTCCCCTCTAAACTGGGCCCACAGAACAGATGTATGAAGGTACAATCTGTCACATAACGGATCATCTACACCAACTACACCATTCAGTGTCTGTGGCGTCTCCACACTCTCCATCCATCTTGAGTTGGTCAGGTCCCTCCGATGGTGTAACAGCCAGTCAGACTGGCACTGAACTAGTGTACACTCTTAGTGATTCGCGAGGGTTTCATGGAGGGTGACCAGGCCTGGCTGGCAGGCAGGCATCTTTTTACACACTCTGTCCAGCCTCAGTTAGATCCACAGAGGTGGCAGGGTGTTTTTTATTACTAAATGAATGTTTTAGTTAAGAAAGCAAACTTTAAGGCAAATGAACACATGCCATAGTTGTGAAATGTAACGTTGATTCCCAAACACCAAATTTATCCTTTAAGCTCAGAGAACTGCATTTTCTCTTTTCCACATTCTCGTAGAGGACTTTATTGCCTTTTTTTACTTTAAATATGGCTTCCTCCTCACCTCTTTACCATGCAGCGCAGACTGTTGAGCAACAACAAATCCTAACCAGATATGGCAATCACTGGCCACATTAAACTGGAGAAAATTAAAGAACAGCGTCATCACACCAGAGTTCAACAACTTGTTCTTTAAATGTTCAGCTTTCCCTTCAGCACTGCAGCCAATTCTTAACACAACATTTAAAATTTCCACGAATGCCCAGATGAAGTGACTTTGCTTGCTTGCCATTGGAAGAAGTCACAATTAGCAGACTGCTGGGCTGACCACTTATACACTCGGCCCCTGCTGCATCCCCTCGCTTTGAGGAAGTCCAGATTAATCTCTGATTTTCTTACACATTGCTGCCTCCATTTTAAATGATTTATGATTTTTTTTTCCTCTCGCTGTCTTTCGTCTTTCATTTACTTTTATGTATTTATTTATTTTTGAGGATCTTTCTCCATTCCCCTCTGTCAAGCTGCATCTTGTGCTCCCTTCTTCTTTGCTGCACTTAGGCTCAGTGGAGTGAGTGGTGGCAACTTAGATTGTGAGGATCATACGAGTGGAAAGGCACACCTTAGGGGTGGAGTGTGGCCTTCTCGCATTGCACCTTTATCTCTCTATTTCTCTCTTTATCTCAAAGTCACTTACTCGATAGTATGGCCCATCGGGGGCACAGCCCACTGGGAATTAACCGTTTGCACCAGTAAACCAATACAAGTCGTCTGTGCACTGGTGAGTTGTACTTTACTCTACTGAGTCATCTGCTCTCTTTGCAGGTTCAGTTCTAATTTAAATTTTACCAACTCCTACTGTTTAATTTAACACCCTTCATGGGTTAATGAGTAACCCTTTTCCTCCTCTCATCATTTTCATTTAAGATTTTGCTGTTTATCTCAAAATAAATAGTATCAAGAGTGGTATTGTGATCCTTAGCCTCCTTTGGAGCTATAAATATGCTCTTACCACATGTGCCATGGAGCAACGTCTGCCAAAAGCTCAGGTTCAGATGAGTGCATCCCGTTAAGCTGTGTGTCTCAGGTTTGGTTTGCTCTAAGCGTTTCAATCTGTGACTTTACACTTTGTTATGCGAGTGTCTTGGCCTGAGGGAAATAACAAGAAACTGCTGGTCAAGGATTATGTCTGTCATCCTTAGATAGCACACGCCCTGGTGTGTTTAATGTCGATCCCATAAAGAAGACTTGAGCTCAATACTCTACTTCTTCAAAAGGTGAATTTGAGGTCCACTGCATGAGGGCACCTGTTGTGTGTCGGAAACTAAACTCAGTAAAGACTCGGGCTTGGAAAATGGGAATCCTGCACCTCCATTTCTCCATTTAAAACTAAGGTATTACCAACAAACACTTTGAAACGAATCATTTTAAATCCATTCTAAACTATTTCAAGGGAATTGCAGCTCTCCAGCCACTTTTTTCTTGAACGGTGAAACTTGGATGTCACACCTGCCATAAAGATTCTGTACATTAAACGAAGACCTGGGGACCCCTTACTGCGAGGGAGCAGCACTACCGCCACACCACCGTGCATGTTTAATACCTGCTTTAATGCATTTCATCATGAAAATGATATCAAGTATTTATCTTAGCATTCTAAGTGACCAGAGAGTAGGAATATCATAAAGTGAATGGATTCTGTACGGTGATCGCTGCTGGCGCCTCCTCAGTGCAGGAAGAAGTCAGTTAAATAAGAGCGTAGTGATTAACAACTGGGTCGGGGAACACTTAATATAAAACGTTTAATGTGCTACATGAACTTATGACAGAGTTTGAGAAAATCTAGATTTTAAGGTTTAGTTTACGACATTCTACTAACAAAATAAACGACAAGATTAAAGTGGAAATGTCGAGAAAAAAGTCAACGTGTCGACAAATAGTTTTTTTTTTTGTCTTTCTTCACCATTGTCTTAATACGCTTCAGTATTAAACAGTTGGCCCTAACGGTGTGCTCAAGCTTAATTTTGGCCTCCATGAAATGGCCCTTAAAGCGCATCTTCGGTGAGAACACGGCGGATGCCTGCGCTTCCACAATGATACAAATGAAACCTGATGCAGCTTATTTTACAGATCAAAAACAAATAATATCGCAATATCAGAAGAACCATTCAAAATTGCCATTACCTGGTACCAATCCACTTGACAGGTTTGGCAGAAGATCATAGTGTGACGTATATCCGATTATGTCTCACTGGGCTAAAGACTGTCCACTTAAATATGAATGAATGAAACTCTCAGAAGGGTAATGTAATGTATGTAAATAGAGGAGGACACTGAACAATTTAATGCTACTAAAAGAATTAATATTTTCGGCCAAAATTGGACACACCAAATGCAACATTGAAACAGAAGTGATCACTTCAGATATCCCTTTGCTCTTAAGCAAACCATCTTTAAAGAGAACTGGAGCTGTGCTTGACATTGAAAATGACAGAGCAGTGATGTTTAACACTAGATATACCAAAGCTTACAAAAAACTCGTAAATCTGGCCCACCTTAAATCGCTGACACCTCTACATCAGCATCTTTTGTCTTGTAAATTTGTCAATAAGCCGAAGCAGCAAGCAGCCTACTATCCCATCCTCCAACCGCTACAGAAAGTGCAAAAAACGCTCTCCCAGCTCAAGTCTGGTTTATCAGGGAGTGAAGTAGTATCTAGAGCTGTATAAGCTAAAAAAATTAATCATTATTTGGAACACATACATTTCACGTGTGTTCCGTGTCAACAAAGATCTATGTAAGTGTAGGATGACAGGAAATGTAAGAAATGTTGAACCAATACCTAAAAGACAAACTTTTTCCATGATTTAGTACCAACAACAAAATAGACATAAAGTGTATAATGTGTGAAGACTGAAATCCAAACAACAAATAAGCACTTTCACAAAAGGTATAAATATAACAGAACAAGTGTGCTTTTACTCAAAACTATAACCGAAAAAAAAGAATGCAGGTTACTGTGTGTCATTGTAGCGACTTCTTTGCCGGTAAGAGCTGTTGACTCCTAAACAAAGGGTCGCTGGTTCGGGCCTCGCATCTCAAAATAAACGTTTTAAGTAGTCAGTTGCTCTTATCATTGCTGTTATACCATAAAAACATACATTTCATTTGAGTCTGTGACATCCATCCATCCATTTTCCAACCCGCTGAATCCGAACACAGGGTCACGGGGGTCTGCTGGAGCCAATCCCAGCCAACACAGGGCACAAGGCAGGAACCAATCCTGGGCAGGGTGCCAACCCACCGCAGGAGTCTGTAACAGCCGGTGTAAATGTATGGTACTTGTAAAGGTTAGCGTTGCTTTTTAATTACAGTTTTATTCTCTCAGTCGCGTTCACACTCCTTCCGATCCAACACTGTTAGCTTTCAAATAAAGATGTGCTATAACATAGGTGAACTTGGATGAGGACGAGAGTTCTACATCGGAGAAAGAGAACAGAAGCACCTCCACCCCCACAAGAAACATCCCATCACATATAAGAACAACGTAGCTGCACCAAAGTAAAGGCGAAAAATGGCAACATTTAAATGCACCCTGAGGTACCCCGAGCAGCAATGTGTTGAGGTAATTCTTGGTAGCGAGAACCAATCAGATCAATTTGCGCTACCAACATTCTACCAAGAATTGAAAGCTCGGTCCAATCGCAGACCATATCGATTACCAAGAATTGGCCAATGACAGCTCGGACAGCTACCAATAATTGGCGAATCACAGCTCATGTCGGCTAGCAAAACTTGTAAATGGCGGGCCAGCCTCTTGTCACAATTAATGTATTCTGCAAAAGCTTGTTTGAGTCGACACACAGATGCTTTGCGATTTGCGTTTATTTTTGAACATTCTAAAAATGTTTTTCACGAGTGTCGGGTTGTACAGATATATTTATTCATGTACACATTTTTTTAATGAATTTTTAAACATTCTTGGTTCAGTTCATTACTGATATTAAATATGTGTACAAAACGTGTAAAGAGAAATATAATAAGATATACATATAATAAATATTGAATTCTATAATCATAATTTTATTTTACAGAGTAAGCTTTACAAATAATTATAATATAAATTGCTGCGTAATTATAAAAATACAAATCATAGAAAGTGAAAAAAATTTGTTCTTGACATCATCTTTGTCAATTTAAAAACTTTTTTTTTTAAATTCATGTTTTGGGTGATTTAATTTTATGTGTATATATTTCCTACAGAAGACCCGAGGAAAGTCTTTCTGCTTTATAAAGACCAATAATTTTTAATGAATTACTACAGTAAAAATTATATAAATACTGTGTTAATTTTTATCTGAAAAGACAGATGAACTATGAGTACATATTACCTACAGAAGACCAGAGGAAAGTCTTTCTGGTGAATGGAGAAGGAAAGAAAATTCTTCTTATTCTAAAATATTATTGATTAGATCCTGCCAGGTTTTGAAAAAATTCTGTACAGATCCTCTAACTGAGAATTAGATTTTTTCCAATTTTAAATAATATAAAACATCGGTTTCCCACTGACTTATAAGAGAAGAGTTAGGATTCTTCCAATTTAACAAAATAAGTCTGCGTGCCAAAAGTGTAGTGAATGCAATCACCGTTTGCTTGTCCTTCTCCACTTCAAGTCCGTCTGGAAGAACACCAAACACAGCTGTTAATGAGTTAGGAGGGATTGTGACACCAAGGCTGTCTGAAAGGCACTTAAAAATTTTGGTCCAAAATGTTGTTAATTTGGTGCAGGCCCAGAACATGTGACCCAGTGAGGCAGGAGCTTGGTTGTAGCGTTCGCAGGTTGGATCTTGTCCTGGAAATATTTTGGACAGTTTTAAGCGAGACAGATGACTTCGATATATAATTTTGAGTTGAATAATTCTATGCTTTACGCATATGGAGCTCGAGTGAATTTTCTGCATTGCTACCTTCCACTCTTTTTTGTTATATATTAATTAAGAGATCTTTTTCCCATTGTCCTCTTGGATGTTTGAAAGGAAGGGACTCTAATAAAATTTTATATATTGCAGAAATGGTGTATAAGTCCTCGAAGTTGAGCAGTATTTTTTCCAGCATGGTGGAGGGTACGAGATGAGGAAAATCGGGCAGGTTCTGTTTGAAAAAGTTTCTAATTTGAAGACAGTGAAAGAAATGTGTAGCTGGAAGGTTAAATTTGGAATGTAATTGTTCAAAGGATGCAAAGATGTTGTCTATATAAAGATCTCTGAGCAATTTAATCCTAAATCTTTTCCAGATATTAAAAATTGGACATGTTTGCAAGGGTTGAAAGAGGTGGTTCTCTTGTAGGAGTGCCACAGACAGAAGATTTTCCATCTTAAATTGCTTTCTAATTTGGTTCCATGTTCTGAGTGAGTGAAGCTCAATTGGGTTATTAGTATATTTGCGATTACTTGCATTTACTGGAGCACAGACCAGGGAAGATAAAGAAGTGCTGCAGGATTTTACTTCTATTGCGGACCAGGCCTGTGTTTGTTCATTTATTTGTGTCCAGGTTTTTATGGCTTGTATATTTGCTGCCCAGTAATAAAACTGAAATATATGTAGAGCCATGCCACCTTCTGCCTGAGGTCTTTGTAGGGTCGCTCTTCAGATACGTGGGTGTTTTGAGTTCCAAAGAAATGAGGTTATGATTGAATCTAATTGCTTAAAAAATGATATATTGATATATATTAGGATGTTTTCAAATAAAAAAAGAAGCTTAGGAAAGATATTCATATTTACAACGTTAATTCTTCCGGCTAGAGTGAGATGAAGGGTTGACCATCTATGCAAGTCTTACTTAATTTTTTCCATACAGATGGCGAAATTTTTTTGATAAAGAGCTTTACGTTTACTTGTGATATTTACCCCTAGGTATTTAAACTGATCTGCTAAGGTAAAAGGTAGGGTGTCCAATCTGATATTATATGCTTGTGGATTCACTGGAAACAGTATACTTTTATTCAAATTAATTCTGAGACCAGAAATCTTTTGAAAATCTGAGAGTGCTGTTAAAACTGCAGGCACAGTGTTTTCTGGGTCTGATATATATAAAACCATATCATCTGCATATAGAGAAATTTTCTGTTCCAGTCCTTCTTGGATACTCCCGTTTATCTGATAAGAATTTCGATAGTGGACCACCAGTGGTTCAATGGCGATTAGAAACAGCAGTGGTGACAAAGGGCATCCTTGTAAAGTAGTCTGAACAACTGTTGTTGATACAGACTGAGGCTTCCAGACTGGTATACAGTATTTTGATCCATGCACAAATATTCGGGCCAAACCCAAATGTCTCCAATGTAGTGAAAAGGTAGTTCCATTCAATCATATCAAATGCTTTTTCTGCATCCAATGATGATAATATTTCTGGGGTGTTTGACTTTGCTGGTTTATACATAACATTATACCGGCGTCGAAAATTGGAAGATAAGTGTCGGCCTTTAATAAATCCAGTTTGATCCTGTGATATTACCGAAGGCAGCACTTTCTCCATCCTTCTAGCTATGATTTTTGAGAGTATCTTAACATCATTATTCAGAAGTGAAATTGGTCTGTATGATGCAAATTGTAACAAGTCCTTATTTTGTTTCGGAAAGACGGTGATTAATGCTTGACGTAAAGTTTGAGGTAGAATTTGATTGTCTCTAGCTTCTGTAAATTTTGCCAATAAGAGGGGAGCTAGCTGAGTAGAGAATTTTTTATAAAATTCTATAGGGTAGCCAGCAGGGCCTGTTGATTTCCCGCCTTGAAGTGACTTTATACCATCTAGTAATTCTGATAGGGTCAGAGGTTTATCCAGTTCCTCAGCACTTAAAGTATCTATTTGTGGTATCTGTAATGTATCCAAAAATGCATTGTGTGTTGTCTTCTTTAAACTCAGTAGAATATATGGATTTATAATAATCTTTAAATGTGTGCATTATATTTTTATGGTCAATGATTTCATCTCCATTACTGTTGGTGATTACTGGGATTGAATTGCGAACTTCTTGCTTCTGGATTTGTTGAGCTAAAAACTTATTAGCTTTCTCTCCGTGTTCGTAGTAATGATGTCTTGATTTATTAATAAGTTGTTCAGTTTCTTTAGTTGTCAAGATGTTGAGTTCTTTATGCAGAGCCTGCCTTTTCCTATGAAGAGCCTCACTTGGACGCCTGGCTTGTTCTTCATCTATTCTAGTAATTTCGCTTCTGAACTCTAACACTTTCTGTGGGAAGATATGAGATAATCTGTCTTCTTAAGAAGGCCTTTAGATTTTCCCAGAGTGTTCCTGTAGAGATCTCTGAGGGTGTGTTTGTCTCTAGGAAGAAGCTAATTTGTTTGGATATAAATTCTATACAGTTCTCATCTATTAATAGAAGTGGGTTAAGTCGCCATCTGCGAGGTGAGTGTGGGGGGCATAATGATTTTAGCTCCAAAACCAGAGGTGCATGATCGGAGATAACAATTGTGTCGTTTTTACAAGATTTAATCGTAGGCAAGAAATTATTATCTATAAAAAAATTATTGATTTTTGAGTAGCTATGATGCACTGGTGAGTAGAACGAATATGTTCTTGAGTTTGGGTTTAGAAACCTCCAGGGGTCTGATAAGTTGTGGTCGGTTACAAACTGTAATTGTCTTTGCAGTGTTAGATGTCATCCGCCCTGTGGCAGGAGTCCTATCTAAGAGTGGACTTAAAACACAATTAAAGTCCCCAGCCATTATAATTTTATGAGTATTCACATTGGGAATGGATGCAAATAGATTTTGGATGAATTCCTTATCATCGACATTGGGTGCATAAACATTTATCAAAATCATTTTACAGTTAAATAAGTTGCCAATAACCATCACATATTTCCCTTCAGGATCTGATACTACATCTGACGCTACTATTGGAATTGTTCTATGTATGAGAATTCCCACACCTCTAGTTTACTTTGTAAAGCTAGAATGGAACATTTGGTCAGTCCAGTCTTTTTGTAGTCTGAACTGATCCTTGCTTAGTAAGTGGGTCTCCTGTAAAAATACTACTTTAGCATTTAAGTCTGTTAGCTGAGAACATACTATCTTTCTCTTTAATTAGTGTTTCAGGCCTTTAACATTCCAGCTCACAAAATTAACTGTCCCATCATGGAGACATTGATTCTGAATTTTTAATGTCATTTTATAGTCTTAACTGGTAGTGAGGCAGTTATAATCTTAATTTCCAATTTCCCCACAAGTTATTGCCATACAGCCTATTGTTGTGTTGATAGTTATAATTATAAGGATTAAAAGGATAGATTAGATATAACCTGCTCTCCTTCTCTCCCCCCCCTTATCCCTCCCCCATTTTGCCTCCCCACGAGGCTAGACCCCACTTCACAATGTCCCAGTCCTCTGACATACCGAGAGACAGAGCACGTCCAAAACAAAACAAGCCACCCCACCCAGCAGCGTCAGAGAATTAAAAAGTAGAGATATCTATTGCAGCTAAAGTTTAAATACTATCTGCCAAAAATATAATCATTAACGGTCTTTAAGCTTAAACTATAATCTTCAGCAATTTTAAAATAATAAGGTGAATTAATGAACCCTGGGAATGGTGTTGAAACATGGTCTAAGATAAGCAAAGTTAATCCTAATGCAGTAGTAGAAATAATAATAAACCAAGGGTATGTTGTTAAACAGTCTCCTTTAGGGAAGTAGAAAAATAAATAAATAAACAAACCCTACGTTAATTACATCCACACACTCACGTCTATAATTGTAATTAAAACATAAACATATAGCGTCCCAGTAAAGAAAGGGATGTATGATTATAATACTCATATCTTTACAAGTGGATCAGACAGCAGGTGATAGCTCCTTGCCATGCCTTGACAGAATACGGCTCATTATTGTCTTTCAAAAGAGTGATGGGAACAGCTTCTTTAATTCCTTTTCAGCTTCCTCCTTGCTTGAAAATACATAATATTGGCCACGGACTTCCACTTTCAGTTTAGCAGGATACAAGAGGCTATATTTGATATCGGCTTTCCATAACAGCTGTTTTACGTTGCAGAAGGCAGCCCGTTTTGTAGCTGTTAAAGGTGAAAAGTCGGGGAAAATACGGATGAGATTATTTTCAAATAATAATCTCTTGCTTGTGCCTGAGAAGTGCCATCACATCAAGCTTACATCGTAGTCGCTCAAAGTGGACAATAAAAGACGTAGGTTTAAAGGTATTTCAACTGCGTATACGATAAGCTGCTGCTATCTCGGTATCTGGTTTAAAGTCATCTCTAATTATTTTAGAGAGTAATTTTTACTGCAAATTTCGCTGGGTTTGTATTTTCTTGTTTCTCAGGTAGGCCTTCAATTCTAATATTATTCCTTCTGCACGCATCCTCCAGGGCTAAAAGTCTGTGTCCGATTTTTTTGTATTCGGAATTCGGAGCTGTAGCTTTTTCATCAGCGTTAAGATACCAATTGTTCTGCTGTTTCAATTCGAGCCGTGAATGCCTGTTTAACGTCATCCAGCTGATTGGTAACATCATCCAGTTGACCTGCAAGTTTTTTCAGTTTGGATCGATTTTCTTCAATGTGTTCCTCTATTTTCCCCACTATACCTTTAAAGGTCGAATCAAAACGATTAAATAGACGCATTTCCTGGTCTTTGTTATCCTTCTTAAGCCCCTTAAGCTCCTTCTTAAGCTCATTTACAGCTGTGGAGGTGGCAGTCAGCAGTGTTGCGATCATCTCTTTCAGTTCGGACAGGTCGCTTTGGTTTTCATGCTCCGCGGGTGGAATTGCCGCTCCTGTTACAGCCGATGCTTCGGGCTTGCGAGGAGTACATGAGAGCACGTACTGCAGGGCCTTTTCTAGTTTCGATTGATCTTCTTATGAAATCGGCGATCCATCGTGACCTGCATCACTTGCATCTTCACTCCCATTTTCCCTCTCGACTGGAGACGATGCAGTGGTGCAAGGTCCTAGGAAGTCTGTGCATTCGTCTGCCAGTTCCAGGTCAGTCTCCGAGAGGCCGTGCCTCTCACTTTGGTTTGATGTCTGTCTAGACTTTGATGTAGGTTTAATTTTTTTTTCCGGTTCTTTTGGACCTCTCTTCTTGTTACTCATGTTTATATACTGTAATGAAAGGTCCTCGGGTCGGGTAAATATAGGATATCTCTAAATAATAAGAAATACGTGAGAAAACAAAGCCGGTGCTAACAGAGCTCCGCTTCAGACGTCTATCTCCTGTAAAAGACGAGACCAAGGCCAATAATTCTTAATGAATTACTGAAGTAAAAATTATACATACATATACAATATAAATATATACACCTATAAAAACAAGGGACTGGTATATATATGTATTTTTTTTACTTAACACTAATTTTACAAATCGTTCATATAAATACTAATATAGAATAAAAATAATTATAGTTATATTGTATATTAACATTGATGTTACAAAATATGCTAATAAAATAGACCTACACCTGTAATACTCAGACGATTCTAATCATGCTGTAGAACTGCATATATAGATATAAAATTAACTAAGTGGTGTGTGTGCTGTTCACTATATCACAATATAGTTGTTTTGCACTAAGTATATAAACATTTCCATTAGCAATATTTCCAAATATTTATTTTTACCTATAAATGTCAGCATCAAGTAGAAAATATTTACAAATTTTACAAATATATACAAAAACAAGGCAGTGCACTACTATTTATTTATTCTTATTGTTATTTCATTTTTATTTTACCCCTCTTGATTATCTGTGTAGCCATCTGAGAGCTCGGTAAAGGTGCTATACAAGGAAGTGAAACACATTATTATTTGTTATAATTACAATTCAATAGAAAGGGCAGGCAGTTTGTTTAAGTGTGATTTTTAACGATGCTTGTTGTCCATGTGTTCCTTGACAAATCAATCATTCATTAAACTTTTTTCTTAATCAAAAAAGAAAAATAAACAACTACATCTTCAATGTAGGATTCAAAGTACCGTTTGTCGAAGAGAATTTTTTTTTTCAAATTATTTTAGAGATATCTTCTTTCATTCAGCAATGTGCAGTCAGCGGGATTCGAACCTGGTTCACTGCGATAATTTCTGGTAGATCGTCTCTCAGGAATCGCAGCTTTATCTCAATTAATACTCGCAATCCTGAGGTCCCACGAGCAGCCATGAGTCGAGGTAATTCTTGGTAGTGAGAACCAATCACATCGCTTTCTGCTACCAAGACTCTACCAAGAATTGAAAGCTCGGGCCAATCGCAGACCGGATCGACTACCAAAAATCAACGAATCACGGCTTGTGTCGGCTACCAAAACTTGGAAAGGGCGGGGCTGGCCTCTTGTCAATTAATGTATTCTGCACAAGCTTGTTCGATTTGCATTTATTTTTGAATTTTCTAGAAATGTTTTTCACGAGTGTCGGTTTGGGCAGATATATTTACATTAACGTACGCATTTTATGAATTGATTTTTAAAACATTCTTGGTTTATTACAGATATTTAATATGTTTGCAAAATGTGTAAAGAGAGTTATAATAATGTATAAAATTAAAACATTAAATTATATAATCATAGTTTCATTTTACAGAATGAGGTTTATGAATAATAATAATAATAATAATATAAAGTGCTGCATAATTGTAAAAGTACAAATCATAGAAAATGAAAACTTTTTTTTCTTGACTTCATCTTTCGCAATTTAAAAACTTTTTTTTTAATGCATTGTTTGGGTGAGTTCATTTTTATCTGAAAAGGTAGATGAACTATGAGTAAATATTTCCTAAAGAAGACCCAGGGAAAGTCTTTCTGGTATATAAAGACCAATAATTCTTAATGAATTCCTGCAGTAAAAATTATATATATATAAATATATATATACTGTATAAATACATATCTGTAAAAACAAGTGACTAGTAATTTTTTTTTATTTTTAACATTAATTTCACAAATCGTTCATATCAATACTAATATAGAATAATAATAATTATAGTTATACTCTATATTAACATTGCTGTTATAAAATATGCTTATAAAATAGACTTACACTTTTAATACTCAGACAATTCTAATCATGCTTAACGTGACCATTTATTTTTTTCCTTAAAACGGGGGACAGCTACTAATTTTTAGGTAATAGTATGTGTATTCAAGAAAACGCATATTTCTTCATAGTTTTTATTTATTAATGAAAAAGAACAAGAATGAATACATGAAAATAAATAATTTATGTGGTCTTATATTTTTCTGAAGAATAAATTTTCTTAAGTATATTTGGTGTTCCAAATAAAAATTAAATTCTTGGCAGGATTTCTTAAAATTTACTTTGGTAATTAACATTGCATTAAGAACTGCGACTTGCAACTGTGTTTTTTCGCTCGTCCTCAACTTATTCATAAGAGAAAAGACCCTTTCTACGGGTGCATTAGTGCCGGGCCGACATAAAATATATTCAATAATTATACGAAAGTTCATATGATTCAAATTATTGGTGTGAAAGTGTTTGAACAATTGCTCCCAATGACTTTCGGTTGAAACACTCCCAATGTTTCATTCTGTCACTTTTTGCGAGGTAATGTGGTTAGAAGTAAGTGAATACTCATCAAATATTTCTGTATCTTGGTTACAATTAATAAATCCCTTTTCAATCAATACATCCATTACACTTTGAATGTCTTCCCACGTAGGTATTTTGGTTATATTCGCCCATTCAAATATTTCTAATTCTTCACAGAACAAAGTCCACTGTTCCAAATATTCTTTGCTTATTTTATAGAACTCGGCAGCTATAGTTTTCATATATTCTTCGTCAACACCACTGCAGTCATTTTCTTGCAATTTTGCCATTAAATTACGAACGGAGTGGGGAAGAAAGAAAGTACTTTGTTTCAAGGCCAAATTGTCTTTAAGTTGATTTATTTCTTTCATGGTTTCAATTGCAGAAATACTCTGACCCTCGATCATTAACACTAGAATTACCAGAGCCTACAAAAAAACTCGTAGATCCGACCCCCCTTAAAACACTTTGCACCTCTCCGTCAGCGTCTTTTGTCCTCTAAATGTGTGGATAAGCAGCAAACAGCAAGCGGCCTGCTATCACATCCCCCCACCGCCGCACAGTTTTCTCAGCTCAAGTCTGTTTACCTGCGTGTCAGTTGCTTGGAGTTGTTTAGTGTGAGAAGTCAAGTAAAATGACACCTTTTATAAATACAATATAGTGCTGTATAGTAGATACTAATAGCGCACGGCCTTGTTTTTGTATGTATTTATAAAATTTGGGAAGTAATATATTCTAGTTGATGTTGACATTTAATTAATTTTGAAGTAGGTAAAAATAAATATTTGGAAATATTGCAAAGGGAAATGTTTATATACTTAGCGCAAAACAACTATATTGTGATATAGTGAACAGCAAACATACCACTTAATTTGAGATATATATATATATATATATATATATATATATGCTGCTCTACAGCATGATTAGCATCGACTGAGTATTAAAGGAATAGGTCTATTTTATAAGCATATTTTATACCATCAATGTTAATATAGAGTATAACTATAATTATTATTATTCTATATTAGTATTGATATGAAAGATTTGTGAAATTAATGTTAAGTATAAAAAAAAGTACCAGTCACTTGTTTTTACAGGTATATACATCAATACAGTATTTATATAATTTTTACTGCAGTAATTCATTAAGAATTATTGGTCTTTATAAAGCAGAAAGACTTTCCTCGGGTCTTCTGTAGGAAATATATACACATAAAATTAAATCACCCAAAAATGAATTAAAAAAAAAGTTTTTAAATTGACAAAGATGAAGTCAAGAAAATTTTTTTTTCACTTTATATGATTTGTATTTTTATAATTATACAGCACTTCATATTATTATTATTTTTAAAGCTCATTCTGTAAAATTAAACTATGATTATACAATTCAATGTTTATTACATTTACACCTTATTATATCTCTCTTTACACTTTTTGTAAACATATTTAATATCTGTAATAAACTGCACCAGGAAAGTGTAAAATATCGTTCAGAAAATGTGTACGTGAATGTAAATATATCTGCACAACCTGACACTCGTGAAAAACATTTTTACAAAGTTCAAAAATAGACCCAAGTCTCAAAGCGTCTGTGTGCTGACTCGAACAAACTTTTGCAGAATACATTAAATAATTGACAGAGGCTGGCCCGCCATTTACGAGTTTTGGCAGCCAACACAAGCCATGATTCGCCAATTTTTGGTAGCCAATACGGTCTGCTTTTGACCCGAGCTATCAATTCTTGATAGAATCTTGGTAGCAGAAAGCGATGTGATTGGTCCTCGGTACCAAGAATTACCTTGACACATAGCTGCTCGGGGGACTTCAGGATTGTGCAGATTAGCTGAGGTATAGCTGTGATTCTTGAGGGACGAGCTACCAGAAAGTATCACAGTGAACCAGGTTTGAATCCCGCTCATGGCACATTGCTGAATGGAAGAGGATATCTCTAAAATAATTTTTTAAAAAGCTTTCTCTTCAACAAATGCTACTTTGAATCCTACTTTGCAGATGGAGTTGCTCATTTTTCTTTTTTGATTAAAAACAATGTTTAATGAATGATTGATGTGTCAAAGAACACATGGACAACAAGCATAGTTAAAAATGGCCTTGTTTTTTTTATGTATTTATAACATTTCGGAAGTAATATATTCTAGATGATGCTGACATTTAATTAGTTTAAAGTAGGTAAAAATAAATATTTGGAAATATTGCAAAGGGAAATGTTTATATACTTAGAACAAAACAACTATATTGTGATATAGTGAACAGCACACACACCACGTAGTTAATTTAATATATGTATATATATATATATATGCTGTTCTACAACATGATTAGAATCGTCTGAGTATTAAAGGTGTAGGTCTATTTTTATATCATCAGTGTTAATTTACAATGTAACTATAATTATTATTCTATATTAGTATTTATATGAACGATTTCTGAAATTAACGTTAAGTATAAAAAAAAAGTCACTTGATTTAACAGGTATATATATCAGTATATATATATATATATATATATATATATGTATTTATACAGTATATATATAATATTTACTGCAGTAATTCATTAATAATTATTGGCCTTTATATACCAGAAAGACTTTCCTCAGGTCTTCTGTAGGAAGTATGTACACACAGTTCTGTCAGATAAAAATTAACTCACCCAAAAAGTGAATTAAAAAAAAAAAGTTAAAAACTTTTTAAATTGCCAAAGATGAAGTCAAGAAAAAAAAAGTTTTAATTTTCTATGATTTGTATTTTTACAATTATACAGCACTTCACATTATTATTTTATTATTATCATTATTAATAAATCTCATTCTGTAAAATGAAACTTTGATTATACAGTTCATTGTTTATTATATTTATACATTATTATAACTCTCTTTACACATTTTGCAAACATATTAAATATCTGTAATAAACTGCACCAAGAATGTTTTAAAAATCATTCAAAAAATGTTTACGTGAATGTAAATATATCTGCACAAACCGACACTCGTGAAAAATTTTATTGAAAGTTAAAAAATAAACACAAATCACAAAGTGTCTGTGTGCTGACTTGAACAAAGCTTTTGTAGAATACATTAATTGACAAGAGGCTGGCCCGCCCTTTCCGAGTTTTGGTAGACGATACGGTCTGCGATTGGACTGAGCTTTCAATTCTTGGTAGAATCTTGATAGTGGAAAGGGATCTGATTGGTTCTCGCTACCAAGAATGACCTCAACTAATGGCTGCTCTGGGGCTCCTCAGGATTGCGCGTATTAGTCGATGTATAGCTGTGATTCCTGAGAGATGATCTACCAGAAAGTATCACAGTCAACCAGGTTCGAATCCCACTCACGGCACATTGCTGAATGGAAGAAGATATCTCTAAAAGAAATTTTTTAAAACCTTTCTCTTCAACAAATGGTATTTTGAATTCTACATTGCAGATGTAGTCGTTCATTTTTCTTTTTTGATTGAAAACAATGTTTAATGAATGATTGATCTGTCAAAGAACACATGGACAACAAGCATTGTTAAAAATCGCACTTAAAGAAACTGCCTGCCCTTTCTATTGAATCATAATGATAACAAATAATAATGCATTTCACTTCCTTGTATAGCACCTTTACTGAGCTCTCAGATGGCTGCACAGATAATCAAGTGGAGTACAATAAAAATGAGAGCACAATAAGAATGAATAAATAATAATAGTGCACAGCCTTGTTTTTGTATGTATTTATAAAATTTGGGAAGTAACATATTCTAGTTGATGTTGACAATTAATTCATTTAAAGTAGGTAAAAATAAATATTTGGAAATATTGCAAAGAGAAATGTTTATATACTTAGTGCAAAACAACTATATTGTGATATAGTGAACAGCACAAACACCACTTAGTTAATTTAATATATGTATTTATATATATAAATTTGCTGTTCTACAGCATGATTAGAATCGTCTGAGTATTAAAGGTGTACGTCTATTTTATAAGCATATTTTACAACATCAACGTTAATATGCAATATAATTATAATTATTATTCTATATTAATATTTATATGAACGATTTGTAAAATTAGTGTTAAGTAAAAAAAAAAGTCTCTTGTTTTTACAGGTATATATGTTTCTACAGTATGTATATATATATATGTATAGTTTTTACTTCAGTAATTCATTAATTAATTATTGGTCTTTATATATCAGAAAGACTTTCCTCGGGTCTTCTGTAGTTAATATGTACTTGTAGTTCATCTGTCTTTTCAGATAAAAATAAACTCACCCAAAAATGAATTAAAAAAAAAATTTTAAAATTGGCAAAGATGAAGTCAAGAAAAAAAAGTTTTCACTATGATTTTTTTTTTTTATAATTATGCAGAACTTCGTATTATTTTTATTTTTGAAGCTCATTCTGTAAAATGAAACTATGATTATACAATTCAATGTTTATTGTATTTATACCAGGTTATATCTCTTTTTACACGCTTTGTACACATATTTAATATCTGTAATGAACTGCACCAAGATTGTTTAAAATATCATTAAAAAAATGTGTACGTGAATGTAAATATATCGGCAAAACCCGACACTCATGAAAAACTTTTGTTAGAAGTTCAAAAATAAAAGCAAATCACAAAGCGTCTGTGTGTCGACTCGAACAAGCGTTTGCAGAATACATTAATTAACAAGAGGCTGGCTCGCCCTTTTCGAGTTTTGGTAGCCGACACGAGCTGTGACTCACCAATTGGTAGCTGACCGATACGGTCTGCAATTGGCCGGAGCTTTCAATTATTGGTAGAATCTTGGTAGCAGAAAGCGATGTGATTGGTTCTCGCTACCAAGAATTACCTTGACACATAGCTGCTCGGGGGACCTCAGGATTGTGCGAATTAGTCGAGGTATAGCTGCGATTTTTGAGAGACGATCTACCAGAAATTATCACAGTGAACCAGGTTTGAATCCCGCTCAAGGCACTTGCTGAATGGAAGAAGATATCTCTAAAATAAATTTTTAAAAACCTTTCTCTTCAACAAATGGTATTTCGAATCCTACATTGCAGATGTACTTGTTCATTTTTTTTTTTGATTGAAAACAATATTTAATGAATGATTGATCTGTCAAAGAACACATGGACAACAAGCATTGTTAAAAATCGCACTTAAACAAACTGCCTGCCCTTTCTATTGAATCATAATGATAACAAATAATAATGCATTTCACTTCCTTGTATAGCACCTTAACCGACCTCTAAGATGGCTACACAGATAATCAAGAGGGGTACAATAAAAATGTAAATACAATAAGAATGAATAAATAAGAATAGTGTACGGCCTTCTTTTTGTAAGTATTTATAAAATTTGGGAATATATTCTACTTGATGC